>NC_090280.1:2232500-2382500 GCF_037392515.1 Haliotis asinina
TACCAACCAAGACAATTTTACACAGTTCATGGAAAACAGCGAGTTATACTCTCAAACTGCTAGGAGCCTGAGAATAAATGCTTCACTCTTAACCAAGGCTGCCCACTAATCTTTGATGGAGAAAAATCAACATGTAAGTGTGGTGCAAAGTGACCATACCATTGGAAGCAAGCAATGTGTTTTATGAGAAAATAAAGATATAGACTACACACCTCAGAACCGCCTCCCACTTGAGGTTCCAGAATGCCTAATCATACATGGACGTATCCAAAATACAGAAAATTTATATGATGGGGCCTACGGTATACAAAACTCGGTAGAAATTTAGCAAAGAACTGCACTTTTGAGAAAGATCAATGTATTTTCCAACTACTATCAGGTGAATCAGAACCCACTCAAGGGTTTAAATTGAAAATCATGCCTTCCCAATTACCAAACTACGGCAGGCCAAAAGGGTTGGAAGTAGCGGCACCACCATGTAGTAAACATAAGAAAGCTTCTGAGATTCCAGAAGGAGACTAAACATGCACACATTTTGCTGTGGCTAAATATGGAGGTAAGAACAGACTGTTGTTAATGCTTAATTCATCAAGTGGGGAAACATTCCCAGTCTACGGCTAACAGATACAAAAAACAGTTCAGGAATGGGGGGATAGAACGTTTACGGCTTGTGAATGAGCCATTTCCATGTAAGCGCTGGGAAACATGCCGATCTCCTATTTCAAACAGGCCAGACGGTGGAGAAGTTGAGTTGCTGCTTCCAAACCTCCCCCTGAGGATAACAAAAAGACTAAGAATATTTTGAGGTGAATTTTAATTCACATGAAATCTGCCACTCATCCATATCAAAAAGGAAAGATGATAGAGAAGTTGAGTTGATGCTTTAAGATCTTTGGTGAGAATAAGCTCTGCAGAAATATAAACAATAATTTTATTTCTAAACTGACGGGCAAAAGTTAGTATAACGTTTTTAAATCGATTTGCAGAAATTATGCTTATCAAAATACTACTGAAATATCAAAAGCAACAACTGTCCGACATCTGGAAATATTGCAGAATGCACGTGATTTCAGTAGATGTAACCACGTGATCCCTAGCAGGAGAAAAAGGTAAAACATGTAATAGTTGAAAATTTCTAGCATGCACTTGCAATAGTCGGGTATAAATGGGGTCGATACACGCTGGCATATCACAGCTACTGAAAGAGCATTCGAAAATGCCGAAGCTAACACAAGTTCAGCGAGAGCGAGCCATTGGAATGCGAGATATGGGAGCTTCCCAAGCTCACATTGCCAGAACCTTCAACTATACCCCAGTAACAATCTCCAGGCTGTTCACACGTTACAGAAATACTGGTAGCACTCAAGACAGGCCAAGAAGCGGACGGCCACGGGTCACTACACCCCTGGAAGACCGCTACATCCGGACTATCCACCTCAGGAACAGGTTCGTCAAAGCGACATCGACGGCGGCAACGGCACTTGGGCATCGTGTCAGTCGTCGCACAGTGACCCGGAGATGGCGATCAGCAGGTTTAAGGGCTTACCGGCCCTTCCGCGGCATGGTCCTGACCCTCAGATATCGCCAAAACAGACACCGGTGGGCAAGGCAAGTTTAAAGATGGCAAGTGCCAGAATGGCGACGAATTCTCTTTTCGGATGAAAGCCGTTTCACCCTTTACAAAGCTGATGTCAGGGAAAGAGTATATCGTCGACAAGGGGAAGGTTTAGCAAGACCATGCATCAGAGAAGTTCATGCATACGGCGGTGGTGGTGTCATGGTTTGGGACCCGTCTGGTGGTAGTGCAGGGCAATCTCAATGCCCGGGAGTATATTGGACAGCTCCTACAGCCAGTTGTGGTACCCTTCCTACAGAATCAACCCCAAGGTGTCATCCTTCAACACGACAATGCGAGGCCTCACACAGCCAGAGAGACACGTGACTTTCTGCAACAGAACAACGTTGACGTCTTGCCCTGGCCAGCATGTTCATCGGATATGAATGGAACACCTTTGGGATCATCTGGACAGAAAAATCAGACTTCGACAACCTGTTCCACAGAACAGGCAACAGCTACAGCAAGCACTTAAAGGGGAATGGGACCGCATTTCCAATGACGTCATTCGTCGTTTGACAACGTCAATGAGGAGACGTGTGCGGGCATGCACGTGGTCACACACGTTACTGACGTGAACAGTACCCTTTCGTCAGTGAGTGAGACTGCTAGTGACCCGTAAACTCAGACTGTGACCACACTGTGGTAATGGATTTATGGAAAACTCCACCCCTTGTGTGTTTACTTAGCAATATGTCGAAAACTTCTGATATGAGGTTATTGATTTTGGGTAGTTCAAAGCTTAAGTGCTTGTTGATTGTGATGCATTAAAAGTTTCCAGGAAATTTTGTTGCGTGCCTTCGTTACAGGTCGTTCAAACTGTCATATACTAACTTTTGCCCGTCAGTTTACATGGACTGGATGCAGACGAAAAACATACATCGTTTGTAGTTCGAGGTACATACAAACAAAACACACACATCATTTGTAGTTCGATTTTAGCTCATGTGGAACGGGTCCCTGAAAGGTATTTTATTCTTCACGTCGTCCTGTTTGTGTATGTTTGAGTGCGGGAACTGTGAATCATCTTATTTGGCTGATGTGCTGTGCTTCTTGTTCCTCCTCGATGTCTTCTAGGTTCTCAACTTCTTCCATATCCTGTTATAGTTCTCCCTTGTCCTTGTCCAGCTTAGACAAGATTTCGACCAACATATTCGATGTTTGCTCTGCCCGAGCCGACAACATCGACGCGGTTTGCTCCACAAGAGCTGACACCATCTTCGTATTTTGCTCTTAACGAGTGTCAATCTTCCACAGACAATCTGGTAAACACTCCTTTATTACATATAGTTCTCCACACATATTTCGATGAAAGAATCCCTTATCTTTGTATTGAATCAGATATTGATGCAGTTCATACCTCGCACATACAGACTGAGTTATCAAATCATGAATAATAGAGTTCTTGTAGCAGTTACCACTGAAAAACTGTATACATCTGAAATAACGTAGTAGCTTCATCACTTGAGTTGAGTTCGAGCGAGATATTCTGCCCAGGTAACTGAAACTTTCTGTTTGTAAAACTGTCTGTGTGATAGCAGCAAACTGGTGATCGCACATGGAATCCTTGAATTATTCTTGCAAGGTATCTTTGCAAACGTTCTAATTCTTCTGTTTCTGGTCTTGTGATGTTAGCCCACAGTTCTCGTGTACTTGCTAAGATAATACGTTGCCAGATCTTAGCACCCGTAGGAAGGGTACCACAGACTACTGGGTTCAATCCTCGAGCCCGAAGACCAGCATCTTTGAGAGATGCTACTACCCTTCTACCAGAAGAACACGCTCACTTTGCTTTTCGGTATGAAACAATGTTCCTGTGTAGATTGTACTATTTTTATAGGCATGTGAATGTCATTCAGTTTCGAGTAAGGTTCTGAGGCATCCTTCTCTCCTCCTTTGAACTCAAGAACGTAACTCTTCTCTGGGTTGTAACACAACCTCCGCTGGCACGAATAATCAAGCACATCGTTGGGTGAAGCCTGCAGCCCATGATTAGTTGTATGATCAGGGTCGTGTCGTCGGCTAGCACCACTGAAGGTACAAGATGTCAAATAAACGGTCCCCTGTTGAGGTTGTCAAGCAGAGTGATCAGATCGTTGATGTAAAGGAGGACCAACCTTGCAAGTAGCACTCTTCCTTGATCCACTCCTTGTCTGACTGGGAAAGCACGACTCGTGAGGCCGTTATATTGAACACAAGCAGGCGCTTATTTGTACGAGTGTATTGTCATGTGCCACGACCGTCCGGTAGCTAGCGCCTATGTCAAACAGTTTGAATAACAGTCCATTTTGCCAAATCCCGTCGAATGCCTTTTCATTGTCCATGAATCCAACATAAATATTTGATTCTCTCACCATGCAATACGTTATTGTTTCTTTCAGTATGTGAACAGCTATGGTTCTGCCGTGTTCTTTTCTAAATCCATGATGCAGTTTGTTTGGAAATTTAGGATTAGTGAAATGTGCATGATTTTCAACTTTGTCTGTCAATATCAAACAGATTACCAGCTGCAAAGGCTGAAGTTAACGTGGTCTGCCTATAACTTGCTGGGCCAGGCTTGTCTTTGTTGTTACTGTTATATGACTGTGGAATACTTCCTATCAGCATTGACTTGGGTATAACACATCTGAATTATGGAGCTAAACAACTGAGCCAGTTGATCATACAGGAAAGGAACAGCAAATCAGACATGTTTGTTGATTAGTAATAAGGACTCTTTCTTCAGCTTTAGTGATTTTACTACAGTTTAGTCCAGTTTACTAAAATTGGGCATCCTTATGTGTTTCATCATATGAGTTTTCAAAACTTGCAACCACAAAAAGAAATTATCAGTTGTGTCAGTATGAAACGATTATTAATCGGCAAATGTAAAACTACAAGCAGCACTAACTGTTTTTCTAGTCTCCGCAACTCAGGCCAGCCGACATGGAATCAAAATCAACTGTTCGATTGCTAAATACTTTTGAAAGGGGTCTTTCCGGGTTGATTTATACTTTGGCAACAGTTTGGTTCGAAATACGATCTTAAAATGGAACTTGGATAATTCCTCCCAGTATTTTTCAACATTTGCCACATTTTGTACACTTATGCTGGTTACTCATTTTACGAAAGACGCATTCTTACACAGCTGATTCAGACAATGCAGAAATCTTCTTTTGCTAATGCATATCTTTCGATAAAAGAACTACAACATGAAATAATGTTTAGTAAAAGAAATATAACTCGGCGAAAATTTAACAAAACTTTACTCCAAAACGCAGTTGTTCACATTTAAATTTAAAGCATGATCTTAGTACAATTAATCTGCATGAGGCGTGCAGTTGGTTCCGTCAAGTTAGTGGAGAAATTCATCTTCGACGTAACCATATGTACATATCTGACATCTAGTGAATGCTTTAAGTGAGCGTAAACTTTTGATGGGCAGTATATGTGATTAACAGATGAAATGCTGCGGGTTCACGGGGCCGTCGGACTTTGTCAAGAACCTGACTACAGACGTAACTGACGTTCCCCAGGCATGCTGCAAGGACTTGAACCAGACGTGCCTACTTACAAGGAGTCCATCTCTGATCGAAACGCAGGTGAGTTAGTATCAGTTCGATGTGCACATGTCACTGTGACTTGGTCTTTAATGTTGTTTAATTCTGCTGAATTTCGACACGTTTTGCTGAGCAAGACACTACTTATGACTCCAAATGGTTCAGTCTGCTATGGTTCAGAGAGGCTATCTTGTGTAAGGCACTATGCAAAAGGTGTAAGACTCAGAGATCCTATATTCTTCCAACCGCTCCTTTTTGTACCGCACTCAGCAATATTCCGGTTATATGGCGGCAATCTCTAAATAATCGAGTCTGGACCAGACATTCCAGTGATCACGAGCATGAGCATCCATTTGCACACTTTGAAACCCATTGTCAACCAGACCAGCGAGGCTGACCACGCGATCCCGTCAGTCGCCTCTCGAGACAAGCCTTTTGCGCCTTTTATTTATTTAATTAGAGAAAAATAGATCTGACTAAAATAATTCATAATCGAAGTAACATCTGTATCGATATGAAAGATGTGTTGTCGATAATATCGTACGTTAAGCGTTGTTATAGAAAACGTAAATGTTCAGAAAGCTGTTTTTCGGTAATAATCTATGCAAATAAACCAGCGACCGAAAGAAACGCCACCCAAATAACTATGAATCGTCAAAATACTTGTCAGTCTGTTTGAAAGTAGCTTAAAAACACATATCTCTGCATATAACTGCATGTCGTATTTCCGTAAAAGAAACCGAATTTACACAAATAAAAGTGAAACTGTGCACAAAGTTACCCATATCAAATTAGTGTAAAAAAGCTATCCAGCTTTATTCTCTTATATCATTTCAATCGATTGACAACCAGGAACATGCCTCGTTTAACACCAGAGCAGGGGGAGAGAGCAATCGGTATGTTACAGATGGAACAGACACAGGAACATTTGGCTAGGACTAGGGGATGCTGCAAATCCACCGTCGGAAAACGTGTCACACGTCTACAACAGACTGGCCGTACTGTAAACAGGCCAAAGTTACAGAGTGAAGGTCTCTACCCAACATAAAGACCGGTATTTGTGACAGTCGCGTTTGATGTGTCACTGTGACGTCATCAAGCGCCAACAGTATTGGACATCCATTCAGCAGATAGAGTGTGACCAGACGACTCCGCATTTATGCTCTTTGTGCCTATAGACGTTTCAAGGGCATGACATTGACGTGCCAACACCGACGTGCCAGATTGAGATGAACCAGGACTGTGCCACACTCACAACTTTGGTGACGAAAGCAAGTTCCAGCTCTTAAAGATCTGTCCCCATTTGAGCACCTTTGGGAATAGCTGGTACTCAGTATTCGGAAACGGCTAAGTCAGCCACTAACGAGGAACGCTTTTGCAGCTGCTCAGCTAAAGGAGTAGCGTGGGATCTCTAACTACACGTCAAAAGACTCATGTACTAAGTAAAAGCTCCAAAACAATTCTGCAATGGTGATCGAATACTGGACATTGCACCCTGGTGTCGTTCACGTGATCTTAGATGCCGAGCTGCGTATTTTATCTTCTAGTTATCCATTAAATGTTATTGCTCAATGATTGATTTTTTTTAATTAAACATTTTTATGTTACCATATTTAGTTCAAGTATGGCTTTTGACCAGCAAAATATTTGATGGCGTTTCTTTTGGACGTTAGTTCATATGCCATGAAATGGTGTGAAATATATGCATACCCTTCAAAGGTTGTTGTCATCAATGTTCACCGACTCACACATATATATGATCGATCGATATTTAGCTAACGATTAACGATGTCAATGGTCCACATCAACAGCAAACCTTAGAGAAAATACAGTATCACAATCTGAACTGCAGCGCAAAACATGTCACTGACATAATAACATAATGTCACTCACATGCTGTTTATTCCGCTGAGCAGGGCTGCTACGACAAACTACAAGACATGATCGAGGACTCAAAAACATATGCCATAGTTGGCCTCGTCGGTGTACTCTTGCTGTTGGTGAGTATAGGAGACACATGGGCCATAGTTGGCCTCGTCGGTGTACTCTTGCTGTTGGTGAGTATAGGAGACACATGGGCCATAGTTGGCCTCGTCGGTGTACTCTTACTGTTGGTGAGTATAGGAGACACATGGGCCATATTTGGCCTCGTCGGTGTACTCTTGCTGTTGGTGAGTATAGGAGACACATGGGCCATAGTTGGCCTCGTCGGTGTACCCTTGCTGTTGGTGAGTATAGGAGACACATGGGCCTTAGTTGACCTCGTCGGTGTACTCTTGCTGTTGGTGAGTATCGGAGACACATGGGCCTTAGTTGGCCTCGTCGGTGTACTCTTGCTGTTGGTGAGTATAGGAGACACATGGGCCATAGTTGGCCTCGTCGGTGTACTCTTGCTGTTGGTGAGTATAGGAGACACATGGGCCATAGTTGGCCTCGTCGGTGTACTCTTGCTGTTGGTGAGTATAGGAGACACATGGGCCATAGTTGGCCTCGTCGGTGTACTCTTACTGTTGGTGAGTATAGGAGACACATGGGCCTTAGTTGACCTTGTCGGTGTACTCTTGCTGTTGGTGAGTATAGGAGACACATGGGCCTTAGTTGACCTTGTCGGTGGACTCTTGCTGCTTGTAAGTATGGGAGACAAAGTCGGTGTAGTTCTGTTGCGCAATGCCACCTTTAGCTGGATGAGCGTCAAGAGCGATGCGGGTCTCAGACCTTTTCCAATGTATGGTGCTATCATCAATGACGGCAGAACAAGAACCTCCTAGTAAACGGATTGAGTCAAACCAGTTCCTGTAGGACTCAGGAGACAGACAAACCAGAACCAAACAGTAAACTGACACTGACGATAGACCCCTGTGGTATTATAATAGGTAAGATATTAATGGTGTGTAATTGTATGTTTTTATTTCACTCAGCTGCTTGAGGTCGTCTTCGCCATCGTGATCGTTGTTGATGTAGGCAGTAACAAGGTGGGCCAGTCCTAACACCCGGAAGTCAGGTAACACACATAATATTTATATTCAATCATCGTTACAAGATCACCATTTAGTATATAGAACTAAAGATTAATGCATCATTTACTGGTACTACGCACTTCTCCATTTGTGGATAGCGGTACAATGTAAATCTCCACTTAGTGGATAGTGGCACAACGTACTTCTCCACTTAGTGGATAGTGGCACAACTATCACAACTTCCAAAATCCAAAGACCCAGTCAATTCTAGCCTTAATAGAGTACGCAGATTCCGATCAACTGTCCTTTCAGAACTGTATTTGAACAGATTTCTTTTGACTTTGTCGGAGCGCCAGTGACAAGCTGTCTATGCGCTTAAGAAATGAATTACATTATTATCACAACTAACGTCCCCGTAGTGTGGGTAGTGTCACCGAATATTTCTTCATTTACAATCAAAATACACTTTTCAGGATTCAAGATACAGTCTACGTGAATCAAGACCCAGACTGCATGATTCAAGACATAACCCTATGGTTTAACATCAAGTCAATTTTATCTCAGGAATAGAATGTGAAATCTAATTAAAATTCCGAAATATATATTACTTTCCCGTTTGAAGATTTTACTTGTTTCCCCATTTTTGCCGACAGCGCGACGTTACTCGTCAAAAGCTTAAGTCTGACTGTGTGAGAACGTGACATGCTTCTAGAAATCTTGCCATATTTTCCTTAACTTAACGCAATCCGTCCAATGCTTACGCCTGCCTGTGTGAGAACGTGTTACATGCTTCTACAAAGCTTAATTTATTTTACTCAACGCAATCCGTCCAATGCTTAAGTCTTTATGAGAAAGTGCTATATTTCACCTAACGCAATCCGTCCAATGCTTAAGTCTGGCTGTGTGAGAACCTGTTACATGCTTGTAGTAAAACTTAACATCATCAGTGCAATGATCATGGGCGACTGTGTAAGAACGTGCTACGAACGTTTAAAGTGCTTCACAGATTTTGCACATATCCGTCCGCTATATGTGATTTTGGATGTGTTCTCCTGCTGTGTCTTTTGCTAAAACGGTCGCAGTGATTTTCTTTAATGTTTGAGTCCCTCTTACAACATGATGCATAGATCCAGAATAAATGCATAACTCTTGCGGTTCTAATTGCTAACTCTCAGAACATAATAAAAGATTTATATCTTTGAAAATAGCTGTGCAAATAATTTCTATATCTCTGCGGTTTATCTTATGAATAGACGTCGCATGATTTTGGTCGCAATGATTTTACAAGAGTTTGAATGACATTTGTCACTTACAGTCCTGTTTAGGTCACGTGTCCTGGTACTTCATGGACACAAGTAATTATATTTGTCAGGCTGTAAAAGTGCCAAGACTACTCGCTGTGAGATGCGTTAGGCTACACCATCTTTTATTGTACAGATCTTGAGTACACTACCACCATGTTCTCCTCTTGTGTTTATGAACAATGGTGGACTTTGCTGATATCTTCCGTTGTACTATGTTACTGTTTTTCCATAATCATACCAATAAAGATTGCTTTATTTCGTCGTTTCTCTTCTTCAGTGCAAAACTCATTATGCGGTAGTATATATGGAGTCCAGATTTCCTGGTTTTCTTGCTTTCCAGACAAATATGTTGGACAAACTATTGGCCGATCTGTCTGTGTTAGAGTCAGATAGTTACGGTGTTCACCAACATGCTGGATTTGATTCCACACAATGGTGGGGTTGTGCGGTAGGCTGATGGTTAAAACGTTCACTCGTTACAGCAAAGATCACGGCTTCATTCCCACTGTTCCATAGGTGCAGTATGTGAAGGCCATTTCTGGCGTTCCCCGCCGTGGTATTGCTGGAATATTGCTACAAGCGGAGTGAATGTATACTCACTCACTCACTCCACATATTGGTTCCATGTTTCTGGTGTTCCACAGACTGGTACAGCCTGGAAGATTGGAATTTGTTGTGTACCACACTCTCTAACTCCAGGTGACTTGTGTGAGTGAGGGAGCTTCTGGCTTATTAGATCAACTACAGGGTAGTCAGGACATCCACTGTCATACACATGCGATATTGCAGAATACAGATGGAGATGGAGATGGAGAACATCTCAGTGTCATTGAGTTACTTCAATTAAACAACAGCAGAAGAATATTTGGTGGATATAATCACAATACTAAATAAATATAATTCAAATATGTTACGATAAATAATATAAAGTATGCATCGAAATGATTACACGATGCCATTTAGAAAGTGGTTAAATGCAACATATGTCATATTTGGGATTTCACTTTCTTAGTAAAGTACAAATTCTAGTACTTTTTTCGGTTGAGTCCCATCCGGGATTCGAACCCGCACCCTCAGAGTCAGGCACCTAATCGCCAGCACACAAAGTCAGCCGCCTAGCCCGCTGTGGAAGTCGCGGTGGCTGAGCGGGCTAGGCAGCTGACTTTGTGTGCTGGCGATTAGGTGCCTGACTCTGAGGGTGCGGGTTCGAATCCCGGATGGGACTCAACCGAAAAAAGTACTAGAATTTGTACTTTACTAAGAAAGTGAAATCCCAAATATGACATATATGCATCGAAACTTAACAAATTATCATGAGAACAAAGCAGTAGTAAAATTAACTGTATTATTAAACTAATGATGACATAAGTTTCCTCGTTGGGGGATTAGATAGTGCGGATTTCATCCCCTGAACTAAACGTGTATCACCCACCCAGTACTTACCCCCCGATATAAATAGATTAAGGAACATCAAAATATAAAGCAACCAGCGTGGAGACAGGTCTTCCCCAATGGTATGGCGAGCCACAGAACCAGTCCAGTAACAAACTGAACTCAACACATCACCCATACTTCTAGAGTGCGCGGAGGCTGAATCTCACCAATAAACAATTTATTGACGGTCATATGGGGGCACTTCAAACGTTATCAATAATCATGTCCAAAACTATGATCACACAGAAAATGTCTGTGGTCCAACGTACACAAAGTTCTCTAAAAACGTTCACTGTTCAATCCTAAGCCAACAGTAATAAAATCAGCACTTGTTGTATACTCCCCTGGCACGGATAACTGGAGCAACACTCCTCCTCATGCTGGAAATCAAACGCCGAATGTTGGAATTTGATTGGAATCCTCGGTCATTCCTCATGAAGAACCTGCGTTAATTCCTGTAGAGGGGGATACCTTACTTGAACCTGACGCCCCAGATGGTCCCATAAATGGTCTTCTCACAGGCCAAGGTAATCTATCAACTGCATTGTTCTGCAAGTATGCAATAACAGCTCTAACCAATGGATCCTGTGCCATGTCCTCAGAATGTGGTTTTGTCGTTGATTACACCACGCCAAACGTTGAGCCTTGTGTCTGTCAGTGAGTAAGGGACGTCTGATTGGACGACGTGCGCAGAATTCAGCGGATCTGAGCTTCCTTTGCATGATGCTTGTTGAGACGAACACCCACTCTCCATATTTCTCTGAGATCTTTGGCATTGGTCATGGGCGATCTAGGGCACAGTCATCATGGGGAGTGGTCTCTCTCGGCTTTTCTGATGGTGGACGACCCTCGATGTAACCAGTGACTGCATGTTTCCTTACAAGGCAACTAATGACAGTGTAGTTGATATTTAATCTGGACCCAATGCTGCGACAGGACAAACCAGCTTCATGCATACCAATAATCTGCCATCTGGTATTTCCAGAAAGCCTGCTCCTCGGCATGTCCCAAAACGTTCAATTTCAGCACTGCTTGCTTATTGAAGAGTCGATAAGAAAGCAGTGAGAATACTTCCTTTCACCTTTTCATACCCCTCAGGCGCTTGTACCATGACAGAACTTTAGCATGAAAAGCATCATTCGAGTCACCACGTGAATTTCATGCTAAGTGCCTGTGTATTTAGATATAACTGGTTGACTTCATTGTTTTGTTCCCTCTTTGTTACAATCGACAATTATTTTTGGTGGTGCTTAATTAATGCTCGTGTATATATTTGTGACCAGTGCTCCTGTACCTAAAATTGTGTTTGCGCTGAGACACATCCGTGTTACTGGTATCTTTGCGTGAACTTACAGTTCGACAACAGAAGACCCGAAAAACGTACACCCCACTCGTTCTTGCGATATTGCCAGATGCACCCAACAACATGCGTACTAAATCTAAAGATGCTAACCTCGTACGTTTTGAGTTCTCTTCTTAACAGAGACAAGGGGACGCCTCTACACCCAAGACCTGCTACTTACATCCTTTACGCAGATTACCTAGAATGCCTTGTCAGTGAAGACTATATCTTCAGTGACACTGGCATGTCCTGTAGACTCGACAATGCACTATTCTTCATCTTAAACGTCAGTCATATAGTGAGTGAGTGAGTTTGGTTTTACGCCGCTTTTAGCAATATTCCAGCGATATCACGGCGGGGGACAACAGAAAATGGGCCTCACACATTGTACCCATGTGGGGAATCGATCCCGGGTCTTCGGCCACTAGGTTACCCCACCGCCCCTCAGTCATATATATATATATACGTAATTTTATATATAAAGTATATATTTATAATTATACCATACCCTTGACGATGCGGGTTAACCTGATCTGCAGTAGTCCATGCGTGTCGTGAGAGTCGACTAACGGGAACAGGGCTGCGTTTCACAAAAGCCTCCTAAATTTAGGAGGTCGTAGCCCACACGACCTTCTTTACGACCGTTTCACAAAGACGTACAAGTCGTACCACGGGGTCCTAAATCCATGTCGCATATCGTTGAAGATGTACTTTGTTGCAGAGCAACGCATACAGCGAGACCAAACAGGCACCTGCGTGTCTTGTTATTCTCAAAGTATTTCAAAGTAGAAACACGGTTTCAGTAACAATGCAAATGTCATGTTTTTAATTGAAGGTCCAGGTTAATTGGATTCTCTCACTAAATTCCATTGAAAATTACAAGATAAAATTATGAATAATTTCCATTTACATTATTAGTTTACGTATACGGTTTGAATTAATCGCTGTCCATTAACCCGTTCATATAAAACTGCAATATATGTGTCCCAATGTATTGAATATTGTACATCAGAGAAACTAAAGTACATTTATGACTACGTTTGATCTACTAACACTTGTGTAAAGGTTTAAATATTGTCCGCTACTCTCAGTGTGTCAGCTTCTTTCGTAACTTTCATCCAATCAATCAAAAACTTTCAAAGAATGAAAACGTATACCCCATATCCACGTTTGATGTGACATTGAACAAGGCTAAAGGTAGATACTGAAATTGGTTTCATGAAAAAATATCTGGACCATGCGCTAAATATACTTCATAGTACTTACTGAAAATGTTGTCGGAAACTTGTTTGCTTACTCTTGTCCATCTGACCTTCACCTCAAAGAAATGGCCTAATATGTACAACAATGTTGACACATGACATCACAACCGATGACCGGTTTCTTACAAACCCTCGCTGACAAGGGTACACAGGATTTTGCGAGGACTCTTCCCTCCATTCAGGGATCGCTTGAGCATAAATATGATATGTAAGTGGTCAGAATCACTCTGACTATCTGTGTGTTGTTACATGTTTTCATCGTTTTCACTGTAAGTAAGAGAAGAAACCAGAAACACTGATAATTACTGTTGTTCTGCGTGATTTTGCTTCTGTTATGGCGTCACGCTGCACGGAAACTTTGACAATTACTTATGAAGTATCAAATCTTTTAATTGTATCTGTATTTAGTTTTCTCTTTACTGCGATGATACTCTTTCTATGCACATAGGTATTGAGCCATTCAAAGAAATGGAGAACCGGTTGGATGTCGGAATTTGTTTATAAAGTGCTACACAATGTAAAATTGTAGATTTCATCAGCTCATGTAGTGAGCGCCATGAAATCATCAGTTTATGAGTAACCGAAGGCAACATATGAAAGTGTTATCCCCCCGCCACCAGGTGGCGAAAACCAGCTTTTTCAAATTCCCTTCGAATTCGCCCTTCTCCATTACCAGCTTTCAGCTAGCAGGAGAACAGCGAGAAGCAAAACAGGATCCAAACTCATTCACCATAATTTAATGCTCAAAAATAACATGCCTATATGACATCCGAACGGAATTGCAGTAGTGTAATAAAGTCACTATCCTGCGACAAAGGGCTCCACCTGTCAGGCTGACCAGACATCCAGAGACCGACAGAACCCTGGACTCCAACCCTTGCTAGGTCCTATCTGCAACAGAGGCAAAAATATTTTAGTTCCAAAGGCAAGCAAACGGGATGGGTGGGTGGGAAGACTTTCATATCTTGCCTTCGGTTATTCATATAATTATGATTTCAAGGCGCTCACTACATGAGCTGATGAAATCTACAATTTCATTTCGCAAGATACTCAAGTGTTAGTTTAAAGTTTACTTGGTCAAAACTGCCTGTTGGAAAGTGTTGACCTCTTTAGTCCTAAAATAAAACTTTCTGAAAGTTGATTGCTTTGACCAATTCGCCTGCTTCAGGATATCGTCATAATCTGCTCCTTGCCAAATTTCCTTCAGTGCATTCAACTACACACAACGATTTGTCCTCCTCAAACCTGAAGAATTCTAACACATTATGTGTATTTCCTGGCCGACACGTTTTTGTTCTTTTCGTCAGATGAAAGGTTACCTTATCCTCCTTGATACACATATATCTTGTATCTAACTGCTGAAGCTCTGATGTCCTTCCAGCAGAAGACGCCAAGAGCATAGCCAGCTTGTTCTTGGTGTTCTTTCATTAAAGATTGCCCGCATATGCTCACAGATCACAGGCCTGACCCACCTTAACGCAGCCTACGGGGGCATGATTCTTGGAGGTTCCTGAGCGATGAGCATTAATCGTTGGGTACTTTAATCCCTTGCCATAAAGGAAAGTCACATAATCTATCACAGCGGAGACAGGTGACTGAACGGGATCAATTTCCCGTTTGTGACACCAGCAAACCCACTGTCCTCAGGCGCTTTTGTAAGCTGTCCTTGTTCCTGATCGCCATGATCTAGCATGAAGGTCTGCAGACCTTGCTGATATTCCAGCTGTTGAGTGAGATTCCCTGAAACATTCCAAACTGCTAGATGCAGTGTCTTCAGTTCCACCAACGGGTGGGCCTGACCTGATGGCGACGTTAAGAGGTCCCGAGTTAAAGATAGCCTGATCGCGTTCGCCACTGCTATCTCTAGCAAGAGAGTATACCAGACCTGAGCCTGCCACAAGGGTGTCACCACCACTAGTGTCTGAGTAGTCTGACCCTGACACACTGCCCCCAGCCCTTGGTGGATGCATCCGAGTCCACTGTCAGATCCATAGGGGGGGAAATGAACTGTTCCGTCTGACTGATCCACCATGCAACTTCCTCTCTCGCCTCTTGATCCAAGGTCAGTGAAGTTTCGGAAGACTTTCCCTGAGTCAGCGCTCGTATTTGTATCATTTGAAGGTATCTGCACTGTAAAGTTGCAGGAAGAATGGCCTGAACGGATGGAAGGAGTTTTCCCACAAGTTCAGAGACCTGACGTACTGTTACTTTGTGGGATTGTAGCAACTCCCTGCATTGATTCTTTATCTGACCCACCTTTTCCTCCGATAGGTAGAACATAAGTTTTGTGGAGTCTATACAAAACCCCAGGAAATCTATTTTTGTCGGCACTAATTGAGATTTCTCCCAGTTTATTGTGAAACCGATGGATTGGAGAAGGAACAGAAGGGAATCCCAACATCTAGATCTGAGAAGCCCCTGACGACTGGAGCTCACCAACCACACATCGTCGAGATAAATAATCATCCTCATTCCCAGGTGTCTGAGAAACGTCACCAGCTTTGTGAAATGGCGTGGTGCAGACGCCAGACCGAAAGGAAGGCTATTGAACTGCACAATTATGCCATTCCATTTGAACATGGGGTACCTTTTGTCCTTTTTGTCTATTGGGACAGCAAAGTATGTTTCCTTTAGATCTACTTTGCACATGAAGTCGCCTCTTCTGAGAAGATCTCGAACCATGAGCAAACCCTCCATCTTGAAATGTTGGTATTTCAGGTGATGGTTTAGCTTTTTTTAGGTTTATTACAGGACGAAAGCCTGCACCCTTCTTTGGGACCAGGAAAAGGTGGCTGAGAAACTGAGGTGGTTTCCATTCCACCTGTGATACGGCCCCCTTCTGAAGGAGTTCTTGTATCTCCTGGTCTATCTGAGTTCTTTCCTTCATTGAGAAGGATGGGGTATTTGGTGGAGATCTCTGAAAGGGCATGGAGACCCAATCCGTCTTTGCTCCCTGCACCAGTGTTAGAACTGACTGGTCGCTGGTTATCTTTTCCCAGTTTCTGAGAAAGAAGTGAATTCTCCCTGCCAAAGGAACGTTTGCAGCCAGCTTGGTCAAATTCAAACCTAGCACTGGCGGCACCACATTTCCGTTTTTGTGCACGGTATCTAAATCTAATAACAGGTGATCTAACTGACTTCTTGAGGGATAAGGCACGTGCTGATACATACCTCTTGCCCCTCTTGTCCTGGGAAAAGCCTCCCCTGTTGGCCTGTCCACTTGTACATCTGTCCCCGGAAAGCTGTCTGCCTCCCGAGGGCATGGGCCGAAAGGGCTGTCTGAACATGGGCCTGGAAAAACTAGCAGACTGAGGAGAGATAGGTTGTGGTTTGGGCTTATGCCCAAATTTCAGTTTCTTTTTAGGGGGTTGAAGTGCATCAGCCACTTGTATAGCCTCCCTACGATTTCTACCCATGTCCTTCAAGACTTGCCGAAAACCATGCCCAAACAATTGAGCCTCGGTGTCTTTGAAGACATCGGCATGTTTCCTCATCAAGGATTTACTGCTCTTGACATCCTTTGTTAGTAGCTAGTCCCCTATTGTAATTCAGGGGTATATTTACTTGGCCTGTGCAACATATTGTCTTCTCAACAAGCTCGATCACACTTTCAAAGTCTAACTCAGTAGACTGATCATTACGGGCCTGCTCAAGAAGAGCATACAAAGCACCTAAAGGACCCATAACTCTCACGAGCCTGGACTGAATGGATCATAGACCCTTGTCAGCTCCTTTCTCATTACTTATCCCATTTTGTTCCATTAGGGATACAATAATGTCATCCATCTGAGAGACCTCAAAAACCTTACCTTCTAGTATAGGACATTGCTCTAACACCAACACACCCTCCATAGTCGTGTCATCTATGAAAGTTGTGAAGTGCTTCGTAATATAGTCCACTTGTCCCTTCGGGAGCCTACAGAGAGGGACATTATATGCCCCGTGAGGGTCAAAACACTTAGGTTCTGTCAGGATGTCACCTAAAATCGAGGTACCCTGCACTGAACACGCGCTATCGCCCCTTCTGGCTCTCGTATCGCTCAAAAATGAGCGTTTCGAAACAGCACCGTCGTCTGAGTCAGATTCGTTTTGATCGATCCCACATTCAGAGTCAGAATCTGCAGTGGCCGAAACCAACAGCTTCACACTCGGGTCAGTATTACCTGCCGGTACATTGACCACTTGTTGCCCGTCGTTATTTTCCTTATTTTGACACGGCAACGGCGAACTAGACATTTTTATAACTTCTTATGTTCGTAGTAACAATAAAAACAAACTAATAATGCTAGAAAAGTACTAACCTCCAGCAAAGACGCGAAACACGACTGTGACCTTCACGAGTCAACTTCTAACTGAAAGCTGGTAATGGAGAAGGGCGAATTCTCGCGGGAATTTGAAACAGCTGCTTTGCACCACCTGGTGGCGGGGAGATAACACTTGAGTATCTTGCCGAAGATTGCGAAATGAAATCGGAATTCTTGTTTGTTTACGTTTCAAACTAGCGCAGTCGTTGTTTTCACCCCCAGTATGTTTCGTTATATTTTATGTAGACTGTTGGTATTGGTGGCAAAGACCAGATGTAATATCATGTTAAAGTGTATCGGTAATTTATTGATGCGTTTGTCACAGCTGACTATGGAATATTCGTGATGTAATAGGCGTCTCAGTACAGGCCTTCGTGAAACGAGATTTTGTAAACACAATCCAATATGGCGGAAACCGCACTTAGTCGTTCGTGTGAGTATAGTTTCGAAAGCGCCCCAACCGATTCTAGGTTTATCGGCTGCGTTTCAGATTTATCATTGGAAATAACATGAAAAACTGACATCAGTGATCGTTAGCATGTTATTTTTAGATCAAATAATCATAGTAATTATCCGATTTTCGCATTCGAAATCATACCATACACCAGTACTGTGTGAATCATGATCTCAAGATTTCTCAGGCCGTATAAGTTAGCGTGTTTTAATCACTTGCTGTACCATAGTCGTTGACGCCATCTTTGTACTAGTAGTGTTTACGACCTCCTAAAGCATTTACGACAGGTCAGTCGGGATCCTAAATTTGGGGCTGTCTACGAAACAGTGTAAATGTACGAGGTCTTTGTGAAACAGGGTAAAAAAGTAAGAGGTGGTCTACGACCTACTTTACGAGGTCGGACCGGTAAGAGGGCTTTGTGAAACGGGCCCCTGATGCTCAGATTCGCTGACTTTGTTAGCACATGTCATCGTATCCTAATTGCGTTGATCGATCCTCATACTGATAATTAATGGATTGTCTGGTCTAGACTCGCTTTTCTAAAGACAGCTGAGTGCCGCGTAAAGCTAAACTCACCAATTCACAAATACGGTTTTCAAAGTACAATTCAGTGGTAGGGACAAGAAAACTGCACTAAGCCTGTATCCATGACGCTGACAAATATAGTCCATGACATAACATCCAAAACGAAAACATGATTTAAATGAAAACAGCGTTTGATTTGAATAAATCACTTTTGTTTTGAAATATGTTCCGAACACAGCCCCTGTGGTAACGAAGTGATTAGCGGACATTTCGTTTCCGTGTGTTTATCAAAAATACATGGAATCATTCTAAACTATAATTTTCATTTAGGATTTAATATATGTTTTGAAAACGAAAAGGAAACTGCGCGGTTTTTCCTGGTCTGAGTCTTTGCGTTCACAAACTTATATTGAGGTAACGCGTTCTAAAAACCGAATGAGAGATACAGTAGTCATTTACACTTTAACTTCTTCCCCGCCCTTATGCATACTTGCCTCACATATCACCTTTCTGTGGACCATTTACTGTATAACAATATTTGTCTTAACCGGTTCATGTCATGACCATGTCTCGTGATCGACGGTCACCAAAACATATCGATTTTTATATCGCGTTCTCGTCAAACTCTGACTTTCATGGTAAAAGGAGTGAGTGAGTGAGTTTAGTTTTACGTCGCACTTAGCAATATTCCAGCTATATGGTGACGGTCTGTAAATAATAGAGTCTGGACCAGACAATCCAGTGATCAACAACATGAGCATCGATCTGCGCAATGGGGAACCGATGACATGTATCAACCAAGTCAGCTAGTCTGACCAGCCGATCCCGTTAGTCGCCTCTTACGACAAGCATAGTCACCTTTTATGGCAAGCATGGGTTGCTGAAGGCCTATTCTACCCCGGGACCTTCACGGGTCCATGGTAAAAGGATCTGTGTAAACCAAACATTACATATTTGTGCTTGCTCATGCCGACGATGTAGTTTTTTGTTCGTTTGTTTGGACACAGTGGCCGAACTCCAGAGGAAAACCAGTGGCTTACATATGTGGTTTCAGTTTTCATCTCGACAAAACTCATGTTTTCAAATCAGGATGCAAATCAGGAATTATTTGCAGGTGAAGCTAGGGGACACATCTGTCAGGGGTCTACTTTTTATATGAATTTAGGATTTATATTTTATAAATGTTAAGATTGCGTTCATAGAAAGCCGTCCAGGCATGCCCAGCTATTTAAAGCCAGTAAACACCTGGGAGCGGTTGTACACAGAAGTCCTACCTCTGATGGGACAGCAACTACCCCATACCGTAACTTTGAGTGGCGGTAGTCTTAGCGCTTTGTACAGAGGCATACTGGTTCATATCACACATAAACTGCTAAATATTCTTCTTGCCGGGGATGTTTGCCCCTTAGTTTAAACCAATTATTACGCAGTATTCAGGTGTTTGGGTGTTGCATAATTGTTGTTTCAAACGTTTCTAAGAAAACATAAATTTGGTTTGAGCGTGGAATCAAAGACAACCACAATTGTGATACTGGAGGAATGTGATCGCTTTTGTATTCATGTCGATGCTTGAAGTGCTGGTTTGAACACCTCGCCATGTCTCCGAACAGATTTCACCGATGATGTTACGACATGCTGGTTACATTACACGGACAAGGACGAAAAATGTTGCATACATTATTTTCTTTTGGTTATGTTTAGTGTTGAAGGTGTTAATCAGAGAGAATTTTATCACAAGGTTTAAAGGTTGTTATGTATAAACATTGTATACTGTGGTGTCGAGTTGCTCGAATCTAGAACTACATGCAATGTGTAATAACCCTTCCTTTTAAATATGAAAAGAAAACAGACGTATTCTAACCTTATCATGGATCGGTTGAACTGAAAATTATACATAATACTGGAACGAGATGTCGTGTCGATATGACTGCGGATCTTTATGTAACTTATGTCAAATCGAAAATGAAATTCATGTTGTATTGATGCTAATATGTCCCGCATGTAAATATTCACTCCAGATATATCCTATTTTAAAGTGCCCAAGGGGTAGTTTGATAACAATTGCGATATTTTAGTTTTTCACTTCAGTTCTCTGGTTTATTTCGTCTTTAACATTTGGCAAAGTACAACAAAGATGCCATGAAACCCCGATCTTCACAACTGTAAATAATATTTTGAATGTACGTCTGACATACTTCACAATGGCGGCTCTCATAGCAGCAATTAAATGTGGAGTGCAGAATTACAAACGTCATTACAGCTATCAGCCAATCGGTCTAGTGAAAGCCACATTATAAATATTGAATATACAGGTGTACGGTTACTTCCAAATCACAATTAGCGGCTTCTAGAAAATAAAAGGTCTGCTTTGAAGGCGTTGATGTTATCTTACTGGGAACTTGTAATAGCAGTGCCTGAGCCTTGAGCATACACGCCTTTGGATGATCGTACTCCCAGATTTGACACGCCACTCATACGGCACATTCCGGACTTGATGGGGAGGAATATTGGAGTGAGACAAATGCCCTGGGGTGTGCTGCTCACTACGATGTCTTGTGTGTCGTCCACGTGACGGAGATACGCACAGTCTCGACTACGGTGGTGACATCATGGGCTTCGCGGGGATGGGAAAGACGGCCATAGTTGGTCTCAACAGTTCCTTCCTTGTGAGTATATATTCTTATTCGACTTGGGGATTGTGTTGGATATATTTGGTAAGTTAATCGAGGAGAGGGTGCCTGGCCAATTCAACTCACGTCTCGCTGACGCACTACAAACGCACAAGAGTCACTCCATGGACGCGGCAATCGACTGTCATAATGTATACAAACACCACAAGGTACCAGGCTCAAGTCAGGGTTCGCTTTACTGCCTTAGAGCATCTGTGATAGGAAAGCAAGATTCTTTATGGATAACGTCTTCTTTATTACATATGATGCGACGTTTATATTATGAATCCTTATACCGTTGTCAAGCGTTGTAAGCATCTGCATGGAATACTTTCTGTCGAGATATCAGGCAGTAAACGAACTCATGACATGCAGACAGTAGTTGATATATGTCACCGTACCTCAAATGAACCCTTTTAACCGCCTATCGCCGCAGATGTATTTCAAAGGATGTCAATGTGTTAGACCCGGATACCCGTCTCAGTGCCCAGTCATAATCATGTGACTCATAGATTAGACAATGTAATATGTTATCCTTTACGGTGGATGGGGTACTAGAGTAGAAAATTTGGACCCATGCTAGTCCTACTAAAGCTGCTTTCCTAACAGTCCACCTCAACACTGTTACTGTGGTTATTGGCGGTTACTATGGCCACCAAATGATAAACATAAATGATAGAAAGTGTTCAGTTACATTTACCTTCCACATCAATTAATTATTACTCAGAAAGCGATCGCTAACTGGAAAGTTGAAAAGCTCTGCTGTCATGTATTCTCTGTCACTAAACACCGCATTTAGCATTATTCAGCAGTTTGCCAGCGGTCTGTAATTAGCCGAGTATGTGCCAGACAATCAAGTGACACTGTGAGGAGCCACACATGCTGTGGAGAGACAATGACACTGTACCATGTCACAATACATGTCCATCCAATCCAGTTAGTCAGTAACTTATCCATCCAATCCAGTTAGTCAGTAGCTTATCCATCCAATCCAGTTAGTCAGCAGCTTATCCATCCAATCCAGTTAGTCAGTAACTTATCCATCCAATCCCGTTAATCAATAAGCACATCCATCCTATGCAGTTAGTCAATAACCGTATCGGTCTATTCCCCTTAGTCAAGAAGCATATTCACCCGATCCCATTAGTCAATAACCTATCAATCAAATCCCGTTAGTTACTACATATCCACCCAATCCCGTTAGTCAATCCGATCAATCCGATCCCAGCTGTTGTCTATAGGACTGATGGTGATAGGGATGGTTGTTGTTTTCACAGTGTGTGTATTACAGCTGCGATCTATAGGACTAGTGGTGATGGGGCTGTAGGTTGTTAAGACAGTGTCTGTACTACAGCTGCTGTCTATTGGACAACTGGTGATAGGGTTGTGAGTTGTTAAGACAGTGTTTATATTACAGCTGCTGTCTATAGGACTGTTGGTGATAGGGCTGCTGGTGGAGTACAACCAGGACATCCTGGACGACCTCTTAGGAATGGTCACAGACATGCTGAAGGGGTCACTGGACGCCCTCAAGCAGACCGCTGGGGACAATCTGCCAGCCTCCTTCAAGACCAGCATTTCAGCAGACGAAATAAAGAACATGATCAAAGAACTTATCCAGAATATCAGCATGCCTCTCATTGCCGTGAGCTCAACATTCATCGTCATTTCCGGTTCCGGTGTACTCGGGGGTTGTTGCAGTTCTAAATGCTTCCTCGTGTTGGTAAGACATTATTCCGATAGTCAGCGTCTTCTGCTACACCTCCATCAGCATCACCTCCATCAGCATCACCTCCATCAGCATCACCTCCATCAGCATCACCTCCATCACCATCACTTCCATCACCATCACTTCCATTACCATCACCTCCATCACCATCACTTCCATCACCATCACTTGTTTTCGTGACAGTATTCTGTATTCCTCTTTGTTATCACATTAACGTGTTTTGTGTTTTCGTGACAGTACTCTGTATTCCTCTTTGTTATCAATGCTGCTGCATTCACCTATCCTGTGTTTTCCCAACAGTATTGCGTGTTCTTGGTAGTTATCATCCTGGCTGAGGCAGTCTTCCTGACTCTGTTCTTGCTTCCTGGTACCATGGTAAGTGACCATGCACACCTGTATACTCACAGTCAGCACTAGAGTGTGGAACCGTGATGGTAGCCACATAGTGTTATAGAACTGACGGTGTTCAGAGCCCAGATCACAAATCAATTAACATTATGTAACGTTGGGCGCGGAAAATCCATGGATGCATTTACACCTTGCAAAGAATGGGTACCTTGTGGAATAAGTGATATCACTGGTAACATTATCGCGCGTTGCAGACAGCTTGTGTTATCCGACGTTAGTGCATTGAACATACGTGGAAGAGGCTCCATATTAATACCTATTGTCTCCCTAATTTGGTGTTTGCTTTGGGCCTCGACGGACGGACTAACACAAAGGCGTAATCATATTAAGTTAAAACATTTGGTTATTCTGACTAAGAGTAATTATTGGCAGAAAATATTTACACTGACCTATTCACGTATGTTATAGTGCGTATCAGGTACATCCTCTTTGTATTCTGGTGTTCAGATTGACAGCTATATCAAGACGGCACTGCACGATGCTCTCCAGTTCAACAACTTCAAGGGTTTGGAAGAAAGCAATGCCATTACTAAGATATGGACAGCAATCATGGACCAGGTACGTTGTCCAGACAATGTCTAAGATATGGACAGCAATCATGGACCAGGTACGTTGTCCAGACAATGTCTAAGATATGGACAGCAATCATGGACCAGGTACGTTGTCCAGACAATGTCTAAGATATGGACAGCAATCATGGACCAGGTACGTTGTCCAGACAATGTCTAAGATATGGACAGCAATCATGGACCAGGTACGTTGTCAAGACATTGTCTAAGATATGGACCGCAATCATGGACCAGGCACATTGTCTAGACAATGTCTAGGATATGGATAGCAATCAGCAATCTGGATATCTTGACAGTGTCTGGGTGAAGTCTAGTGATTGTGTCTGGATGTTGTGTCTTGGCTGTGTCTGAATGTAGTTAATGACGAGTATTGTGGTCTTGACAGTGTCTGGGTGCAATTCAGTGACGAAGGTTGTCTATGGATGTGGTGTTATGACTGTGTCTGTGTGAGTGTCTGGGTGCAATTCAGTGCCGTGTGTTGAGTCAGGGTGTATTGTTGTACTGTGACTGTATTGGGTTTCAGCTCAAGTGTTGTGGCGTGGAGGGTTATGCTGACTTTAAGGAGACGCTGTGGTGGAAGGGTCGTGGCAACATGAGCATCCCTATCTCCTGCTGCAGCAACATGACAGCGGCCCTAGAGGAGAAGAAACGCACTCATTTCAGTCCCAACTGCACTGTCTCCCCCAGCATCGACAACACCCATATGGAGCTGGTAAATATATACGGATGAATACATAGGGACATAATAAATACAACTGCGACGGTCAGTGGAGGGAGACATTTGTTTAAGGCATTGCTTGAACGACACGTTCTGAATAAAGATTTAACAAGTCCTGAGATAAGACCACAATTTCCAGTAACTGCTTACAAACACAACTTGCTGGTCCTTCATTTTGGTCTGTGAAGATAGTTTCGAGAACCGCATGTTTATCAAACGTGCATTTAACATATGCAGTAGTGTAAATAAAACTCAGTTCAATTCGATGACCATCAAAGAGTTTGGTCTGTTGCAGGGGTGTTACAAGGCCATGATAGACAAGATATTTGAGTCTCAAGTGAGTATCGGGATATTTGCCGGCGTCTGGGCTGTCATCTTCCTCATGGAGGGAATACTATTCATTTCTGCTGTGTCCGTCATCAGAGAGTCGGTCGCGAAAAGAAAGAAGGTTCACCCACGGTCGCGACGTCACAGACGGCGTTAACGTTGGGAGGGCACTCTGATTTGACAACAGATATATACAAAAATTAAGCCGTAATCTGTTCCTGTGATCGTTTACGCTGAACAACTCTGCTGTGGATGATGCATGCGCTAAGTGTTCCCCACTGACTTCCCCCACTGACTTCCCCCACTGACTTTCCCCACTGACTTCTCCCACTGATTGTATGCACCACCTGGAGGCCGTGACTGCACACACGATATGGCGGTACAGTGTGTCTTACTCCCCCCACTGATTGTAAACACCACCTGGAGGCCGTGTCGACACACAGGGTATGGAGGTACAGTGTGTCTTACTTCCCACACTGATTGTATGAACCACCTGGAGGCCGTGACTACACACAGGGTATGGAGGTACAGTGTGTCTTACTTCCCACACTGATTGTATGAACCACCTGGAGGCCGTGTCGACACACAGGGTATGGAGGTACAGTGTGTCTTACTTCCCACACTGATTGTATGAACCACCTGGAGGCCGTGACTACACACAGGGTATGGAGGTACAGTGTGTCTTACTTCCCACACTGATTGTAAACACCACCTGGAGGCCGTGTCGACACACAGGGTATGGAGGTACAGTGTGTCTTACTTCCCACACTGATTGTATGAACCACCTGGAGGCCGTGACTACACACAGGGTATGGAGGTACAGTGTGTCTTACTTCCCACACTGATTGTATGAACCACCTGGAGGCCGTGTCGACACACAGGGTATGGAGGTACAGTGTGTCTTACTTCCCACACTGATTGTATGAACCACCTGGAGGCCGTGACTACACACAGGGTATGGAGGTACAGTGTGTCTTACTCCCCCCACTGATTGTAAACACCACCTGGAGGCCGTGTCGACACACAGGGTATGGAGGTACAGTGTGTCTTACTTCCCACACTGATTGTATGAACCACCTGGAGGCCGTGTCGACACACAGGGTATGGAGGTACAGTGTGTCTTACTTCCCACACTGATTGTATGAACCACCTGGAGGCCGTGTCGACACACAGGGTATGGAGGTACAGTGTGTCTTACTTCCCACACTGATTGTATGAACCACCTGGAGGCCGTGACTACACACAGGGTATGGAGGTACAGTGTGTCTTACTCCCCCCACTGATTGTAAACACCACCTGGAGGCCGTGTCGACACACAGGGTATGGAGGTACAGTGTGTCTTACTTCCCACACTGATTGTATGAACCACCTGGAGGCCGTGACTACACACAGGGTATGGAGGTACAGTGTGTCTTACTTCCCACACTGATTGTATGAACCACCTGGAGGCCGTGTCGACACACAGGGTATGGAGGTACAGTGTGTCTTACTTCCCACACTGATTGTATGAACCACCTGGAGGCCGTGACTACACACAGGGTATGGAGGTACAGTGTGTCTTACTTCCCACACTGATTGTATGAACCACCTGGAGGCCGTGTCGACACACAGGGTATGGAGGTACAGTGTGTCTTACTTCCCACACTGATTGTATGAACCACCTGGAGGCCGTGACTACACACAGGGTATGGAGGTACAGTGTGTCTTACTTCCCACACTGATTGTATGAACCACCTGGAGGCCGTGTCGACACACAGGGTATGGAGGTACAGTGTGTCTTACTTCCCCCACCGGTTGCATGTACCACCTGGAGGCCGTGACTGCACACAGGGTATGGCGGTACAGTGTGTCTTGTGCCGCCAGGTTGGACAAACTACAATACGTGTGTTTCTTAACTTTACTGTAGACAAGGAGATTGACTGGTAAGGGACATGTTTCCATGAGACGTTCCGAGTTTTAGACACATAGTCCACTGTCTTCAAGAGGGAATACACACTGTCAGTCATTGTGTTTCCTGCATGAACATACGTCCCGGTTGTGGGGCTGGTGCAATCACGGCATGTGAACTTGAATAGCATAACGCCTACCACTTGGCACTTGGCACGCATACACACAGATGGACATCAAGACGCACACAAACACCTCGCATATACCTGATGAAGGACACATTCATATACACGTGAGTACGCATGCACGCAGGCACACTCACAAACACACATAAGGCGGAATTTACCTGATGGACACACACACACAAAGGGCGCACACGCACACGCGCACACACACAGAGTAACCGTTACATTTGCTCCAGAATGTCACAGAAGTTGGCATCATCCATATGTTCCCTTTCGTGTTCTGCTGTGTGAATGCTGTGTGAATGCTGTGATGTCTAGTTATCACGTACCTGGTTACGGGATCCATCTCAATATTGCACTAATGTTCTCATGAACCTCCAACGGCACGAAAGAGCAGTAGAAAAAACTACGATTAATGTATATATCGATTGGTATATAAACGTGTTTTAAATTTGTAAAGAGTGCGTAATGTTTTAACAATACCAGTGCTTTCACAATAGTTGAAATGTAGTGAGACTATGGCTGTTTTAGCTGTACATATAGACGTACACGTAGTCCCAGAGCAGCAGGTGTTGCTTGCTACAAGAGATATGCTAAAATGAGAAGACCTATTATGTCGAGAAAATGGTCAGTCGAGATATTATTTTCACTGACCTCGTGCTCGACAAAATCGAGGCGCTATAGTCACACACCTATTCCTTGTGACAGTCGAGATGTCACCAGGATATAGAAGTATGACGCATATTGTCATTACACAGTTTCCTCAATATAGAGGAGTCATTTATTGCTATCAGCGGACACTTGTCAAATCTAAGAACATCAAGGATACTATATCTGACGAGGAAGACGTTGCCACCCCCACTACACACCACCGAGGTAACTGTTGTGGCGTTGTGACGCATGGCCTAAGGGGAAATAGCGTTCATCGTCCAAGCTTCCCAAGCTTGTCCAACACAGTAACCCCAGAGGTTAACCAATACATTGCTGCAAATTCTTTAAAGGTATAATATATGTTTTATTGCTTCTGCAAACTTCACTTACTACCAGAGACTTTGTTCACATCAGATCCAACAATATGTCCCTTTTATCAGTTTCACATGCCCGGGTTGCTACCATTGTCCGTGGTCGATATGTCAACACCATACATAATCCGTTATCAGCAATCTAGAGCTTTGTAGGACCTCTTGATTGAAAATTTGACAATTATCTGATCTCCCTTCTAACGCTCAACTTTCATCGGTACAAAACACTGTTTGATATGACAAACGCAACTACCGCATGGTCGTAGATCATCGAACATACACTGACAACGGAGGAGCGTACCTGAACCACAGAAGGTAGGTAACTCTCTGTATGGAATCCCATGATGGACTGTGTGCACAATAGTAAATCCCACGATCAGTTAAGTAGTGTTCACTGTAGTCAATCTCAGCATCACCTATATGGTGTTTACTATAGCAAATCTCAGCATCAGCTATATGGTGTTCACTGTAGTCAATCTCAGCATCTGCTATATGGTGTTCACTGTAGTCAATCTCAGCATCACCTATATGGTGTCTACTGTAGCAAATCTCAGCATCAGCTATATGGTGTTTACTGTAGCAAATCTCAGCATCAGCTATATGGTGTCTACTGTAGCAAATCTCAGCATCAGCTATATGGTGTCTACTGTAGCAAATCTCAGCATCTGCTATATGGTGTTTACTATAGCAAATCTCAGCATCAGCTATATGGTGTCTACTGTAGCAAATCTCAGCATCTGCTATATGGTGTTTACTATAATAGCAAATCTCAGCATCAGCTATATGGTGTTTACTATAGCAAATCTCAGCATCAGCTATATGGTGTCTACTGTAGCAAATCTCAGCATCTGCTATATGGTGTTTACTATAATAGCAAATCTCAGCATCAGCTATATGGTGTTTACTATAGCAAATCTCAGCATCAGCTATATGGTATTTACTATAGCAAATCACAGCATCAGCTATATGGTGTTTACTATAGCAAATCTCAACATCAGCTATATGGTGTTCACTGTAGTCAATCTCAGCATCTGCTATATGGTGTTCACTGTAGTCAATCTCAGCATCACCTATATGGTGTTTACTATAGCAAATCTCAGCATCAGCTATATGGTGTTCACTGTAGTCAATCTCAGCATCTGCTATATGGTGTTCACTGTAGTCAATCTCAGCATCACCTATATGGTGTCTACTGTAGCAAATCTCAGCATCAGCTATATGGTGTTTACTATAGCAAATCTCAGCATCAGCTATATGGTGTCTACTGTAGCAAATCTCAGCATCAGCTATATGGTGTCTACTGTAGCAAATCTCAGCATCTGCTATATGGTGTTTACTATAGCAAATCTCAGCATCAGCTATATGGTGTCTACTGTAGCAAATCTCAGCATCTGCTATATGGTGTTTACTATAATAGCAAATCTCAGCATCAGCTATATGGTGTTTACTATAGCAAATCTCAGCATCAGCTATATGGTGTCTACTGTAGCAAATCTCAGCATCTGCTATATGGTGTTTACTATAATAGCAAATCTCAGCATCAGCTATATGGTGTTTACTATAGCAAATCTCAGCATCAGCTATATGGTATTTACTATAGCAAATCACAGCATCAGCTATATGGTGTTTACTATAGCAAATCTCAGCATCAGCTATATGGTGTTCTCCACGGTAAATTACATGATCAACTAACTACACTCTTCAAAAAAAAAATAGGAAACGGAAAAAAATATCAATGAAGCAATGTGGAGCAATGCATTGCTATCGTTTTCATATTTCATGAGATTAACAGTGATCACAGTTATTACTCCTGTCCACCAGGTCATGTTGAAGTCAGTACCTCGTATGATCGCCTCCTGCTGCCACCACTGCCCAACACAGCCTTGATACAGATTGGATGTTTTATTGTGCTATCCTTGTGTCAAATGCAACATAGGTCATATTTGGGATAACACTTTCTTAGTAAAGTACAAATTCTAGTACTTTTTTGGGTTGAGTCCCATCCGTGATTCGAACCCGCACCCTCAGAGTCAGGCTCCTAACTTTGTGTGCTGGCGATTAGGTGCCTGATTCTGAGGGCCGGACTCAAACCATTCAAACACGATGTTGCCATGGTAATAATAGGAAATATCATAAAACATTCGCATGAGCACAAGATATTGAACTGGTGAGTGAGCTGGACTTAACACTGAACTCTCACAGCTGGGGACACATGGAAAAGTAGATCAGTCCATGACTTTTTGAGAAAAGGCTCGTGGAGATCAGAGCTTGAATCGATCTTGAGTAACGCATGCTTGTCGTAAGAGGGGACCAACCGGATCGAGTGCTTATCTCATTCATATCGACATATCCCTACTACGTAAATCGATGCTCATGTTGTTAATCACTGGAATATGTCTGTCCCAGATTCCATTATGTACAGACCGTCGCCATATAGCTGGAATGTTACTGAGTGAAGTATAAAACTAAATTCATTAATTCATCACTGACAACAGAAGAATTTGTCAGCGTGGACGGCCGGGTGATGCAGCTTCGTCCACGTACCGCCATGGATCATTGGCGAAATATTTTCAGTGAGTAGGGAGACTATAATTACATTCATGCAGACCAAAGTAGACTGGGAATGAAGCAGTAATCCGCTCTCAGCTGAGAGGTATTTAGGTGATAATGGGATTTACTGTAGTGAACACCAGATACACTCTTCAAAACAAAGAAACGACACCTGAATGAACAATCAGGTACAGCTAAAGTCCACACCAGTATCGACCCAGGCACGACACCTGGGCATACCGGAAACCATACACTGGACTGTCACTCATTCAAGTTATGTCCATATATAACATGCTCTTAAAACACAACGCTGTCAGGGGGAAGGGGCTCTGCAAAGGCAGGAACACAAATGATACCATTTAAGGAATGGGGGTTATCAGCAGAATGTATCCTCTACCTATTTCCACCTGTATTCAGCATTTGCTACAAGACGACACTGCAGTTCATTCCAAGAGCAGTGACTGCACCAACGACACATGTCATACAATACATAACTTACTAATTATCAATGGATAAAATGTAATCAAATGTCACAATGTCACTCTGAACACCCTTTTGCTTTAATAATATTTTAAAAGATTTCAAGATGAAATAAGTGTTTTCTGGGTTCATAGTATCTGCCGATCAGGTTCTGTTGTGCAGTCGGTACTAGATGTACCAAGTACCATGTGCATTTAAACATTTGGAAACTCTCATTCACTCACTCTCCCTCTCTCCCTCTCTCGCTCTCTGTCTATGTCACACACTCTCACTCCCCATTTCCGCGTCTCTCGCCACGTCACACACTCTCACTCCCCATTTCCCCGTCTCTCGCCATGTCACACACTCTCACTCCCCATTTCCCCGTCTCTCGCCAAGTCACACACACCCTCTCTCTTGCTCTCTTTCTCTCTCTCCATGTCACACACATCATACACTCTCTGTCTGTCTGTCTCTCTCTCTCTCTGTCTGTCTGTCTCTCGTACCTTTACCATTCCATCACCACACCCTCAAAAATGAATTATCAACTTATCAACTTTGTTGCGTTTTTACAGATATCTAGTATGTCCGGTAAATGTTTCAACCATTTCTGGAGTTTTATCCGTATATGGAGGTTTTATCGATATTTTCCAGCATCAGATAAAATACATAAATCACCAGCACCTGATAACACTAAAACCCGATAGACATTCACGTGCCAGGTGACAGATATAGGGAGGCTGAGATCAATGCGGTAACTTCTAGCTGCCCTACTGACCCCGGGCTCAGTGGGGATGAACCATGTCAGTCTGGAAGTCAGTGTTTGTGCAGGGCAAATGGGGTGACCATTTGACGTGATATATGGTCATTATGTCATGTACATTGTATACTGGTGCCAGCCCGGGCGATGATTCCCACTCTGCTACATCGTCTGCTCTGATCGCCTGCACGCATGTCATATACCTTCTTTGAGAGACAATTAGAAGTCATTGGGTCAGTGGGGAAGAATGTATGGAGGAACAGCTTCTTGAGAGTGACAATCCAGTGTCGGTTCTGACACCGTTATTAAGCAAGTGATTCTGCTTCCTATGTTCTGACATGATACCTACCTGTGCCTTGTGTACTCCTTTGCCTTTTGTACCCTTTCCCTATGTACTCCTGTGCAATGTTTATCCATGTGCCTTCTGTACTCCTGTGCCTTTTGTACCATTTCCCTGTGTACGTTTGTGTCCTGTGTATTTCTGTTTGTATCATGTGTACCCCTTTATTTTGTGTACTTCTGCATCTCGTGTGCAACTTTATCTTTTGTACAGCCGTGTCTTGCGTACAACCGTGTATTGTGTACCTCTGTGTCTTGTGTACCCCTGTGTCTTGAGTACTTTGTGTATTGACTACCTCGTGTCTGGAGTACTCCTGTGTCTTTCGTACCTGTGTCTTGTGTACACCTGTGTCTTGTGTACCCCTGTGCCTTGGGTACTCCTGTGTCTTGTGTACCTTTTTCGTATTGTCTATCCCTGTTCATTGTCTGTATGATAATATGACTGCTGTGTGTGGATGACTGTCAGTCCTAGCAACATGTGACGAGTATATTTAGCCTGACAGCTGCCTAACTGTTGCCGCTGGAGGTAAGACGGGGATTAACAGTATGTCTCCGGGCTATGAAGTCATTATTCACTAGTAGATACACACACTTTGTAAACACAACAGTAACACCTTATGTTATAAATATCTGATAACAACTTTGATAACACGTATTGCGTACTTACACCATTTTCATGATCAATTTATTGATTAACGTTGGTTACTTGGACGTGAAAGTCCATGTGGCTTATGTCTGTTGTGTGCGCTGTGCCGAGCCTGGCGATTAGTTCCTTCTATTTGGCTTCTATTTCAGATAGTTGTATGGTCGGCAGAAGAAGTCAGTGTCGTCTGTGTGGTTACATGCTTTACCTCTGTGCCCTGGGCTCAACTTAACATCTGATAATCAAACAAGCACATCAGTCAGAGCACATTAGCAGCATCCCCGGTTACGTCAGGGTGGGGTGGTGTCTGGCTAGAGACGTCGTTGTCATGGAAACAGACGGTTTTTCGGTCGTGTGTCGCTTCGCGCTCCTCGTAATCAACGGAATAGCCTTAGTAAGTAGATCTTCTACGAGAGTAAGTATAGAGACAGACAAAAGAAGCTCAACATCCAACAGTTTTCCTAGTGTCAGTATGTTACCATTTTTTACCATTTAACCTCAGCAAGCGAACTTACAAACGCTGTAGAACTTACGATCTTAACAGAATAGTTAAATGACCAGAAGAACGAGCACCCAGTTTATGGTAACTTGTGTCACCGTCAAGATTCAGATATTCAGATCACATGCGTATCGCCAACCGTGAACAAAGCCAGTTGCGTCGTTGAGTCGAGATGGGTTTTACGTCGGATCGGCATTACTGCAGCCATATAACGTATTCTATGACCCACAATGTTCGAATCGTGCTCTATATTACTGAGTTCTGGACTCGTGTGTCCTGATAAGTCATCGAAATGTGAAACAACAGGAATTTACCCTTGTAAATTCAACCTTTGTCTGGTCGCCACAAGGTCTAATTTGCATCATATGAGAGACACCACCACCAATAAGCCCTCAGCTAACGATGCTTGCTCCAACGATCCGTGAAGATCAGTGTTAGAATTGATCTTCAGCAACCCATGTTTGCCGTAGGAGGCGACTAACGACTAAGGAGCGACTTTGTTGACACATGTCGTCGTATCCCTACTGCGCAGATCGATACTCGTGCTGTTGATCACAAGACTGTCGGGGCCAGACTCGATATTAACAGACCGTCGCCATATAGCTGGAATATTGATGAGTGCGGCGTGAAACTTAACTTACTCACCTGCTTCAAAATATTATCCGTTTGGCATATGAAATATTTCCTCGGCGCCATACTCGTGCTTCCGTTCGTCCAAAGTACCCTTCACCATGACGATTCCAGTGCCACCGTGCATTACCCCAAACTACCACCTCCGCTTTGTGTTCTCGGGATAAAGTGTTATACAAACGCTGATCAGAGAACCGCCATCAAGCTACTAGTCATATACGAAAAAAGACTATGAAATCACTTGTGGTCGATTCTTAATGTCATCAGACTGCTGATGTCCAATACAAAATGGTCATAACTTGATATCTTTCAGCAATACCAAGGATATCTGCTTCACGACGGGTGCACATATTGCATGTTAAGCATAGCACCTAGAGAACTAGAAACAATGTCCGTTGCCCTCGGGGGCATGACATGACATGACATGGCTACAAAAATCATAGATGTTGTGTTTTCCATGCTTGTTGATCTTCCACCATTGTAAGATATCTGTACCATAGTCAGTAGATCTTCCGCTGTCCAGTCTGTGGATCTTCCGTTAGTTCCCAAATTTTCAAGCACATTCAGTAGATCTTCCACCAGCCATTTGGTCTTATACCATTGATGTGGTCAATATGTCACTACAATGGGTTACTGTGTCATTTGTGTACAATGTTTCGTTACAATATGTCGGTAATATATGTATCAACATTGGGGATGTGTGTGTAAAAACAATGCGCAAAGAAAACATGCAACAACAATCCTTACTATGAGCATGTACAGTGCCGGTGTGAAATTGTAGAGGTAGACACAGGTGCAATTGTATGTGTAGGTACTATATATGTGTGGATTATGTTGGCTTGGTGAACGTTGGATGCGAACTGCCGAGTAATTAGGTTCACGCCAGCCTAAGTGTTGTATTTGAACTGCCGGGTAATATGGTTGATGCCGGACTGAGCGCTGTTGCCATGCAGAGAACCTTGTCTCTGTGCTGCAGGTGAAGAGTATTGACTTCATCATCCTCGGGGCTGTCATGTCCACCATGAAACCCCTTCTGGACGTCACCGTCACGCAGATGGACGTTGTCGACGTGGCCAGAGGGAAGGAAGTGTACTCGGACATCAGCCTCTTCTTCTTGATAGCTGGACCACTCGCCTTCCTCGTCAGCCTGTTCGGCTTCTTCGGCGCTCGACAGAGGAAACGTATATCCCTGGCTTTGGTGAGTTAGAGGTTGTAATGACGTGTTACCATCCAGAATATCGTTACAGAGTAGGGGCATGCGTTTGCGGGTGTGTGCTTGCTTGGTGACTGATACCTGTGCATTACAGTGTGTGTGGTGCATGTCTGTGAAAGGCTTATGAAGACAGCTGTTCGGCATGACACATCTCCAACGTAAACAAAACATTGCGTGCTGCAGAGTCACGGTGGACTATGTTACATTCCACTGATTTGGTATCTGCTATGAAAGGGATGGGTTCTGAGGGCAGCTCGGATGAAGCCTTTTGTGATGCAAGTTTGGATATACATTTATTATATTTCAATTTGTTAAAGGGGCATGTCAGTGGTTAAAGCATTCGCTTGTCATGATGAAGACCGGAGTTTGTTTCCCCTCATGGCTGCAGTGTGTGAAATCTATGTTTGGTGTCCTCTGTAATGATATTGCCGGAATATTGCTAAAGGTGGCGTAATACAGTACTCACTCACTTTATTTAAAGAGAGCTTTGTCTCGTACGTGAGACTCATAATCAAAATGTTTTGAAAATATTCATATATTCGGCACATAGTTGTTGGAGATGTACACGGGTGATTGTACTCATTCACACCGACGTTTCTCGTGTCACTGATGCCATCTCTCTTTCAGTACATAATACTGCAGGTTATCCTCATCATCATCGTTGTTGTGTACAGCATCGTCCGCGTCCCAACCCCCTTCGAGGTAGGTGACTTGGACTACATACTCACGCGACACCACCGCTGGCCGTCACGTGGTGTGGTGACATCAAGTACGTGACATAATGGTGGCTAAAACCACATGTCAGTAGGTTGTGTTTTCTGGCAAACATTATCTCAGTTATTGTTTCAAATGTAAGAACTTTCCTTTACAACTGCTGTGATCCAAGCCATGTTCATCTCACAGTCGAGATTACTGAGACTGCTACACCAGCTCTACCGTCATATTAATATCATTATATTAATACGCGTACACAATATGTTTGGCCGGAATTGTATGACATTGAATTTATATGAAACAAGCTGACATGAGGACGTATGATTTGATTGGAACAGAACCCCGACACCAAGTGGCAGCAGTTGTCCAACTTGTTGATGGCCACAGTCATCCTGGTGTGTGCAATACAGGTAAATGAATTAAACCCACCTGGTGTGTACAATACAGGTAAATGCGTTACAGCTGGTGTGTGCAATACAGCTATATACACTATTTCTGGTGTTTGCAATAGAGGTAAACACGTTATGTCTGGTGTGTGCGACAGGAACAAAAGTGTTACAGTACACGTGGCTTTAATAACTGCCGATGGACACATGCCTGTTGCTTTATAACTGTTGCTGTACGCGTGTCTGTATGATTTAACAACTGTACGGCTTAACAACTACCGATGTACACGTGTCTGTACGGCTTAACAACTGCCGATGTACATGTGTCTGTATGTCTTAACAACTGCCGATGTACACGTGTCTGTATGGCTTACCAACTGTCGATGTACAGCGTGTCTGTATGGCTTAACAACTGCCGATGTACACGTGTCTGTATGGCTTAACAACTGCCGATGTACAACGTGTCTGTATGGCTTAACAACTGCCGATGTACATCGTGGCCATATTGTTTAACAACTGCCGATGTACACGTGTCTCTATTGCTTAACAACTGCCGATGTACACGTGTGTCCATGGCTTAACAACTGCCGATGTACACGTCTGTATGGCTTAACAACTGCCGATGTACATGTGTCTGTATGGCTTAACAGCTGCCGATGTACAACAGGACTGTATGACGTAACAACTGTGGATGTACACGTGTCTGTATGGCTTAACAACTGTGGATGTACACGTGTCTGTATGGCTTAACAACTGCCGATGTACACGTGTCTGTGTGCCTTACAAACTGCTGATGTACACGTGATTACACGATGCCATTTAGAAAGTGGTCAAATGCAACATATGTCATATTTGGGATTTCACTTTCTTAGTAAAGTACAAATTCTAGTACTTTTTTCGGTTGAGTCCCATCCGGGATTCGAACCCGCACCCTCAGAGTCAGGCACCTAATCGCCAGCACACAAAGTCAGCCGCCTAGCCCGCTCAGTCACCGCGACTTCCATCGTCGTAATTCTGTTTTCACCTAGAAACCACTGTTCTTGTTTAGCTAAACGTCCACCTCTTCGAAAAACAACAATATTGGTTTTATCGAGGTTAACCTTTAAACCGGAGTGTTCCGTAAAATCATGTAATATGTTCAGTTGGTTTTGTAATCCAGGGACAGTATCTGAGATAAGTAAAACGTCGTCTGCAAACATGAGTTGTAGAACATCTAGCAAATCAAGGAAAAGTTGTATGCCATATTTACCATACTTTGATAGCTCATCTGACAGTTCACTTATGAAGAGAGAAAACAATATCGAGCTAAGAACACAGCCTTGTTTTAGACCTACTAGACAATCAAAATAATTGGAGAGGTCATTATTACATCTAACACAAGCCTTTACAGATTGATATATATTAAGAATTGAATTTAACATTTTCCCTCCCATGCCAGTTTTACATAAACATGTCCATAGTTTTGATCTGTCAACAGAATCAAAGGTTTTCTTGAAGTCTATCTGAAAGCGTAACAACTGCCGATGTACAACGTGGCTTTATGTATATATCACTACCCGTGATAAATGTTCATTCACACATTATGTTACACATTCACAGAAATACTGGCGTATTGGTGTATCTCCCGTTTGTATGAAAGAGATGTATTTTAAGAGATTTTTCAAAGTTAGAAATTGCCCTTTAACAAGGCCATCCTATGTGAACTTGGGCGGTATCCACTGCATGTCTTTGGGAAGATCAAAGTAAATACATTTTGGGTTACCCTGCTACACATGAATCAAGAACGTTATCCTATACAGTGTTGTAAGATGCTCAAAACTTTGGACAGTGTGGACAAAATGAATCGGGTGTCAAGTGTGAGATCTATTTTATTCAAAAACAAATTTTCAAATGTATATGGTTAACCAAGGTGTTGCCGATGTATCCTTCGAACAACGAGATATAGCCTACCAGACTTGGCATAATGATATTTGCGGCTTAACGTTTCTCAGATACTATTCACAATGCAAATATGACCTTCACCTGGAACCGTAGGTCACTGAATTGAAAACAAATACTTAATACTTGTGTACTGCAAATTCCGAAAACGATATCCCCATAACAGACTATTTGTGTACTGCATGCAATGACATGAATGTTGAAGACAAGACGCGTGTGTTTTTTAATGTAAATACTACTGATGTGAAAAGTACTTAGTAAAACTTCGAAAAGTGTATAGACGTCTATCAACCTAAGAATCGATCTTCAAATAAAGATGCAGTCATGTAATATATTTTACTGCTTATTTCCGAATAATGTACTCCAAACAAGATCTGGATCCAGATCACCACAATACATTGACTATTTATCTGCATAACTGTGTTATAGGTCATTAGGCCGATATTACGCAAATAAGCTGCCTGTCTGTGTGGCAAGATAGCTATAAGTGTGGACTTCCTGTGCTGCTATCATAGACACAACTGTACTAATTACACATGAATCGCCCAGGCCGTACTGCCGAATACTCTGAGCAGTTGTAATTACAAAACAGCACTTCCAAAGTATACGTTCGTATTAGAGTGTTTGCACCACGAGAGTCTAACACGTGTTATATTGTATACATGTTCCAGGGCATTGCCATCTTCCTAGCCGTAGTAGTCATCTCGACCCTGCGAGAGACTGACAAAGTCCATCCAACTCCACGTGAGTGTGTATAACAGTAGCTTGCAGCTCACCAGCAGTTGCCTTCCGCCGTGTGTAGTCAAGCAAAAAAACACTGACAGCTGACCAGTACTTGTACCTTCCGCTGTATGTAGTCAAACAAACAAACATTGACACCTCACTTCTGCTGTACGGAGTCAAGCAAACAACCATTGACAGCTCACTTCCGCTGTATGCTGTCTAGCAAACGAAGTCGGTATCTTATTGACAAATCACCAGCAGTTGCCTTCCACTGTATGTTGTCTAGGAAACAAAGTCGGTATCTAAATGACAAATCACCAGCAGTTGCCTTCCACTGTATGTTGTCTAGGAAACAAAGTCGGTATCTAAATGACAAATCACCAGCAGTTGCCTTCCACTGTATGTTGTCTAGCAAACAAAGTCGTTATCTTATTTACAAATCACCAGCAGATGCCTTCCACTGTATGTTGTCTAGCAAACAAAGTCGGTATCTTATTGACAAATCACCAGCAGTTGCCTTCCACTGTATGTTGTCTAGCAAACAAAGTCGGTATCATATTGACAAATCACCAGCAGATGCCTTCCACTGTATGTTGTCTAGCAAACAAAGTCGGTATCTTATTGACAAAGTGTCTAAGTGTGTATTTTTCAAACTCTACGCTCCTTCCAATCCTTGCGAACACTGCCGTACAGCGACCTCTGCCGTACAGCGACCTCTGCCGTGCAGCGACCTCTGTCGTACAACGACCTCTGACAGACGGAAACCTGGAAAAAGTGGAAATCTCAAATTGAGGCTGTGTCGCTAGAAATCTCTGGCGGCTTTGTACGGAACTGATGTCATATCAGTCTCGTTTGCAAGCGCCCTCGGTCTTCTCAACAGCACTCCTTCGTCGGGCAGTTAATGCTTCTGCATATGATAATCAACCCCTGGAACCACGGCCCTACAGAGTGCAGTGATGGGGTGACTGTCCGTCTGCGTTTGCAGTGATCGCGTGCTTGTTTTGGTAGTGAATGTATGATCGGTGTTGAAAATTTAGTCACCATTTGTGAAACATGAACAGTATGGCTGAAATATTAGCATTTCATGAATGCACTGGATATGGTTATTATAAATAGAACGTTTCAAGTTGCTAGGTTAAACATGAAGGAAGCAATCATTTGGTACTTCGCTGTAGTAATTCTTTATCTCGAGTTACAATGAATCACGCATGATATACAGAAATTACCGATATAAGGGAGATAACTCTAGGCAAATTCTAGCAATGGCTACAAAATGTATTGCACCCTTGCTTCAAACAATTCAGAGTTAACATAGGGAACATAAACAAACATCGAGGGTACCTAAACCCATATTCGCCTCCTGGCCAGTGAACAGCTTGTATTGTGTGTATACTAAGTAGTGGTTACATGGGTTTATTATCCTGGGTGGGAGATAGGGAGGTGAAACAATCAATGCCTGGTCTGTCTGTCCTCTGCCGACCACCATTGACGAACAAATTGAATCTGCTTTCATCTGTGAAGAGCACACGAGACCACTGGCCGTGATGTCTACTCCATCTCAAACGCGCTTGCCTGTGACGTGGTGTTAGTGGTGTTAGTGGTGTTAGTGGTGGACGAAATGCAAGTCGCCTACAACGGAGTCCCGCTGCCTTTAAACGTCGACAACCGGTGCTCCTGGATATCCTTACATTGTTAACATTGAAGTGTTTTGTTGGAAGATCTGCTGCGTTAAAGAATCGGTGTCATAATAGCGTTAATCATGTGAATATCATCTAAGACTGCTGACTAGTTTGAATTCTTGAAATCTCTGCCACAGTCTACCAACACCATCCTGAATTACTTAAAAGCAGATAGCAACCTACTGCTGAATTTGACCAGGTCTATGGTCTGACACAGTCCCCGAACCACAGTATTTTCCATACATCCTAGCCTCCCGGCAGTGCTTAAGTCCCAAATGAATCAAGTCTAAATTTCCCCTGGTTCAGAATCCCTTGTCTCCTCAGGACTACCTTTTCAATTTATAATAGGTTTGTTGGTTGCCATCATAATTTTGATTATCTAAACATTAGTCTAGATCTGACACGTTTCATGAAGTGTAAACAAACGGATTTCCATGTCGACATTTTGATGAAAATGTGTGTTATTTGAAACAGAATGTATCGCACATCAAAGAACTAAATGTGTTTCCCATACTGTTAAGAGGCTTTGTAGAAAACCCAGTTGTATTTGTTTGGAACAACAAGAGTCAACAACAAGATGACATATCCACCCGGCCCCTGTATACTAGTATTTGAAATGACAAATCATCTGACAGTTACTTGATGTTTTAGACTAAGTCTGAATTATTTCCATGGAAATCATGAAAAAAATAAATGCCATGATATAGATGTAAACAGCAAAAGGCTCCACTTCAAGACCTGTCTCATATATCTGCCAAGTTCTGTTGAAAGATATCAAATGGTTTTCGAGTTGTGCTCTGGAAATGAAGCCCATCCCTCCATGTTGAGACTAAGTCCGAATTGTTTCCATGGAAACTGGAAAAAATAAAAATGCCAAAACTTTGTAAATAGCAAAAGGCACCACTTTGTTGTCTGCCTCAAATATCTGCAAAGTTTTGCTGAAAGATATTAAATAATTTTCGAGTTGTGCTCCTGAAACGAAACACACCTCTCACTTTGAGACAAAGTCCAAACGTTTCCATGGGAAACCGAGAAAATAAGAAATTGCAAAAACCTGTAAATAGCAAAAGGCACCACTTTAGGTTCTGAGTGATAATATCTACCAAGTTTTGCAGAAAAAATATTCAACAGTTTTTGAGTTATGATCCGGAAACAAACCCACCCCACCACTGAACTAATACCAAAACGTTCCATGGAAAAACAACAAAAATATAAATGCCAAAACTCTGTAAATAGCAAAAGGCACAACCGTAGGTTGAGATTACTGTATCTATCAGTTTTGGTAAAAAAATATTGAATGGTTTTTGATTTATGCTCCGGAAACAAAATGATTGCGGACCGACGGACAGACAGACGAAGCGTCAACTATATCCCCCCGCAATACATGCCAGGGAGAAAAACGAAGATTTTACAACTTTTAAAAATTGTTGTTACTAATAGTTTGGCCCTTCATCAATGACGCTAGCAGACTTTGGGGTGAATTTAGCCTTCCTTCAACACCATTACTATGGCGGTTGGGTATGCTAGAAGTTATGTCGAACAATTTCCCATATGGGTAGAAGGTGTGAAGACCATTTCTGGTGTCCCTCGAGAGGAAATTGCTGGAATATCCCTAAAGGCGGCGTAAAACTAAATTCACAACACCGGTAATGGCGTGTAATTCCATTAATATATTTGGAACTACAAATATCCCTGAATACGTCTTATGAAAATTATTCAGAGAATATAATAGTACAAAAAGTACGAATTGTTCTTTCCACGTCTCACATGATACACGGATTGATTGTATGTACTCCACATTGAGGAAACCTTTGTGTCTACATGTTTGTCTGTGTGGTGACCACTGATCAGCTGGTCAACAACAAATCTCTGTGAGTAGTTGTGAGTATGTTAATGGAAAGTCGGAGTATGACGCATATTTCCGCCAAATGACATCACTTATTTCCACACTTTAGCGATACATCCTGGATATGTGTCCCTGGTTCGCTTTCTTGCTTAGAGAACTAACTGTGGCTTAAGGTACTATGCCCAGAGATTTTTTTTGTTTTTGCAGATGTGTAATGTCTTTTTAGTACCCTCAGGTTGGCTTGATATACATTGTCATACGTGAACGCTTGGTAATTATGAATTATTGCCTTTGTTTTTGTTAAGTTTTATGGTCATTGTCCCTATTTTCAAATCTCCGTGTTTCTGTGATTGTGATTGACAACTGCAGACAGGTCATCCATAGAAGGGCAATGTCCACACCTAACCCCGTCATTCGTGTTGCTCGGTCTGAAACTGACTGAAAATATACTTTGTTACATATACCTACTTATTTCAAATATTCTATACATTTTGAGAAAACGTGTACAGAAATTTCCGATTAGTGCATATTCCAAATTTCCGATCACTGAATTATGTGTTCACTGTACTCCCGCGATCACTTCACTGAATATCAGGTTTACATATTGTACAATAACTTCTTCAGTTTTCATCTGAATGACTTCCTCTTCCTCCGAGGGTACTACTGGTGATACCTGTTCCTCAGAGGGTACTGTTGGTGATACCTGATCCTCAGAGGGTACTACTGGTGATACCTGTTCCTCAGAGGGTACTGCTGGTGATACCTGTTCCTCAGAGGGTACTGTTGGTGATACCTGATCCTCAGAGGGTACTACTGGTGATACCTGTTCCTCAGAGGGTACTGCTGGTGATACCTGTTCCTCAGAGGGTACTGCTGGTGATACCTGTTCCTCAGGGGGTACTGCTGGTGATACCTGTTTCTCAGAGGGTACTACTGGTGATACCTGTTCCTCAGAGGGTACTACTGGTGATACCTGTTTCTCAGAGGGTACTGCTGGTGATACCTGTTCCTCAGAGGGTACTGCTGGTGATACCTGTTCCTCAGAGGGTACTGCTGGTGATACCTGTTCCTCAGAGGGTACTGCTGGTGATACCTGTTCCTCAGAGGGTACTGCTGGTGATATCTGTTCCTCAGAGGGTACTACTGGTGATACCTGTTAACTCTGTTTGTCATTCATAGGATAAAATGGAGATATATTTGACATAAAATCAGTAATTGTCTACTTGAAAAGACATGATCTGCCGATAAACGACGATTGCTTTCTTCATGTTTAACCTAGAAACTTGAAACTTTCTGTATATCACCATCAGGACCTGCGCATTCGTGAAATGTTAATATTTACACGACATTGTTCGTGTTTCGCAAATGGTGACTAGACATTAACACCGACCTTACATTCGTCGCCGAAACAAGCACGCGATCACTGCAAATGCAGGCGGACAGTCACCCCATCATTGCACCTCTGCAGGACAGTGGTTCCAGGGGGTGATAATGCCCTGAAAAATAGCGTAAAAATAGCGAGAAAAATAGTAGTACAAGTATTGGAGTAATAGGGGCGTGTAGCACTGCTGACGTAAGAGGTGCAGCAATGGTTGACGTCACATAGGGATGTTGAAACGCCAACCTAATATTATCATGTGGAAGGTGTGTCTTCCGTCTGTCTTTGGTCACCGCGCACTTGGAAGAATTTTACATTTTAGGATAAGTAATGATACTTATAATTAAAATGATGTAACTTGCATATAATAAATATTTTGCAATTGTTTGTGTACACCCAGGGGAAGGTCATGCTACAGACAGATCCCAGCGTCCCCCGCCAAACTTCAGACGGGGCAGTTACCATTAACCGCCAGAAGCTAGGCTGACGACAGTTTCCAGAGTTGACGCACCCTCAGTCGACATCATCACACGACGTATCAGATACGACAATTGTAAACTCAAGGTCAATCTAAACGTCTTCAGCCATATATGTTTGTGCATGGCCGGGCTACCAGAGTGTTGGCTCGTTGTAGAGCGCTGTGTCAGTGGTGACATCCCCACAGCCCTCCCTATTGTCAAGTCTGAAATTCAGACAACTGTTGTGTGGTTTGCTGATCGTATTGGTTCACTGTTTGTGATTAATTTGATCTGTATTTCAAACTCTCGAGATTCAGTGGAAAAAGGTTACGACTGATGTCATCAACACTTATTTGGACTTGTTCCCTAGGTTCTGTTTTATGGGGATTTTATGAGTGTTTATGTGAGGTGGTTTCATGAAATCTGATCATCAGTAGATCTAGATCTATGTGATAGTAAACAAATACAATATGAGCTTATGAAAAGGTCAGAATCGTACATCGGGCTCTGGGGCTGGGCTGGGTAACCCGGATACCCGGGAGAGGTGGGCAGTGGGTTGGACCCGGATACCCGGGAGAGGTGGGCAGTGGGTTGGACCCGGATACCCGGGAGAGGTGGGCAGTGGGTTGGACCCGGATACCCGTTTCAATACCCATGTCCGCTTTGATCACGTGGCTAATAAATAAAGAATTGATTGAAAGTGTTTTAATGTCATAACTTTGTTTACAATGGGATTGCTCCCTGGTGTCTGAGATTGTGGACAAACGTGCACTGAAAACTGACAAAATATCAACTGTCGACAACTACTATGTCAGGCGTAACATAGGTTACAAGTGGTCAAATGCTTAAATATTAAAGACACAGGAACGCAGACATCCGCTTCAAATAGAGTCTGAGGGACCGCTCAGCGTTCACATACCTTATTCAATAGTATCCAGTTATCAGGATCACCATGCCACATAAAAAGAATTATTTAACTGACATATCTGGATTGGAAAGAAAACTAAACCACGTTGAAACATGTACAACTAGAAGCCAAAGTCATCAATATCCCCGCAATAGTAGACTACTCGTCCTGGATATGACATCTAGTTATGTCAATGTCAAATAATTATATTGTTCTTCAAACCGATATAACGAATCCAGACAAATGTGAGCTATTCCTATACTGGCATGCTTGCATCAACAACAGGCTGCATGAGTGCTTGCATGTTGGTTGTTTATGTACATCAGTAATACTAATACTGGACATAGAGTGATACTATTGGTTTATGTCATTAGGTTCTTGGATACCCATAAACTTGAAGGTGAATGTTGAAACGTTTGAAAGTTCTGCTCCTGAAAGTAGCATTACCAACAATTTCTGTCAAAGTAAAACATGTTGTAAAGGAAATGCAAGAACATATGTCTTGTTCAAAACCCAAAACTACCAGAAGACGCCATTTCAGAGCTAGACCTATCAAGCACAGAAACCTCATCCATTCATTACAAACCGAAAAACATGTTTCGGTGAATCGTTTGTTATGTCTGAAGTAAAAAGGCAGATCAAAAAGAATTCGTATATTTGACAGTTTTGATGTTTGTTGCTATATACATATTTACTAATAATTCGTCGTGGAAAAAAGTGAACAATCACAATATTTAAGCAATTATGCCTGCTAAAGATATGTGGCGTAATCCACAAGGATGACTAATGTTTCTTGGTAGGACAAACAAACACAGACAGGCACATTGTGAGGTAACATGATTATCAGAAGGTCTTCGGTATTCTGATCAGGCATATTTCAAACTTATTTTTCGACAGTCTGTTAAATTCGTCAGCGCGATACTATCATCATAGTGTATTTATATAGCGAATATATACACAATAACTAGTGCTTGCTCAAGGAGCTGGTATTCATCCCCCATCAATCAATGGATGTCAATCTCGCACATCGTATTATCAGTCTCAACTCCCTGGGGAGGATACATCTCATACTGCCTCCAGGCGCAAAGAGTTTTATTCTGGCTTACTCATCCTCTCGAGGTACCCATTCACAGCTGGGCGGACCGGGCCACTGTCACAGTTTTGTCCGCAACTTGGCGTTTTCACGTATTCATGGTCACCACATTCATTGGTTCTCTTTACTGCACAGAGCTGTGTATTGCACACCAGCGGTTGTATACTGTACACTAGTGGTTGTGTACTGCAGACTAGCGGTTGTGTACTGCAGACTAGCAGTTGTATACTGCACAGTAGGCTGCACAGTAGGTGTTGTGTACTCCACACTAGGGGTTGTGAACTGCACACCAGCGGTTGTGTACAGTATACTAGGGGTTGTGTACTGTACACTAGGGGGGTGTACTGTACATTGGGGGTGTACTGTACACTAGAGGTTGTGTGCTGCACACTAGCGGTTGTGTACTCTACACTAGGGTTTGTGTACTGTACTAGGGGTTGTGTATTGCACACTAGGGGTTGTGTACTGCACATTAGGGAGTGTATACTGTACACTATGGGTTGTGTACTGCACCCTAGAGGTGGGGGGGGGGGGGGGAGCGGGGGCTTGTACTGCAGACTAGCGGTTGTATACTGCACAGTAGGTGATGTGTACTGCACGCTACGGGTCGGGTACTGCACATTAGGGGTTATGTACTGCACACTAGGGGTTGCGAACTGCACTTTAGGGGTTGTGTACTGCACACTATGGATTTTGTACTGCACACTGGGGTTGTGTACTGTACATTAGGGAGTGTGTACTGTACATTAGGGAGTGTGTACTGCACGTGTGTGTGTGTGTGGGGGGGGGGGGCTTATACTGCAGACTATCGGTTGTATACTGCATAGTAGGTGATGTGTACTGCACACTATCGGTTCTGTTCTGCACACTAGGGGTTGTGTACTGCACACTTGGGTTTGTGTACTGTACATTTGGGGTTGTATACTGCACACTAGGGGTTGTGTACTGTACTCTTGGGTTGTGTACTGCACACTAGGGGTTGTGTACTGTACTCTTGGGTTGTGTACTGCACACTAGGGGCTGTGTACTGCACACTAGGGGAGTGTGCTGCACACTAGGGGTGTGTACTGTACACTAGGGGTTGTGTACGGCACACTAGGGGTTGTGTACTGTACACTTTGGTCGTGTACTGTACACTAGGGGTGTGTACTGTACACTAGGGGTTGTGCACTGCAGAGTAGGGCTTTTGTACTGCACACTAGGGGTTGTGTTCTGTACACTAGGGATTGTGTACTGTACACTTGAGTTGTGTACTGCAGACTAGGGGTTGTGTACTGCACATTAGGGGTGTGTACTGCACACCAGGGGTTGTGTATTGCACACTAGGGGTTGTGTACTGCACACTAGGGGTGTACTGTACACTTGGGGTTTTGTACTGTACACTTGGGTTGTGTACTGCACACTAGGGAGTGTGTACTGCACACTTGGGGGGTGTACTGCACACTAGGGAGTGTGTACTGTAGACTAGGAGGGGTGATTAGAGTCTGCACACAAAGTTGACACCGTGGTTTTTACACCCGTCAGGGATGGGCTTAATCCCGACACCTCAACTTCCCTGAATGACAAATCTGGCGGTTAGCCATCTCGCCCACCGCGCCCCATGGTATGTAGGTGTCCTAACTATGTTTGTGCAGTAAATGGTCTTTATTCTAAATTGTTTTTCATGGCGTTTTGCCTGAACGTAAACATGATAACCAAGCCAACAACATAGCTCTTACTTCAAACAGTTTAAATTGCTTCAAAGAAATAATTCGTTGTAAAATCATAAATAATTCGTAAAAGGTGTTTCAATACCTACGTGACGCAACTAGTTTGCAAGATCTGGGCTTTTCCCCGAGGATAATTCAACTGGATTTCAAGATTTTACATAGTGGATATATCATGTTAATTACAGCAGCCTGTGTCGCGGGTCCTGGCCGCTTTTAAAGTTGACTGAACATCAAATGAAGATATATAAATGAACATGAAATGAAGATGATTTATGACCGAGGGCAGTAACAACTCATCTCGGCCGTGGCGTGACATGAACTGGCCAATATAAAATATTGCACAAAGTTATACCATCTATAGTGTGGCCTTTAATATTGCACTTTGAATGTTATAATCACTTAAAGGAGCAGGCATCACTCATACTTCTAGTAACGTGCTGGCGCCGGTGCTTAATCAATAATCTCGTGTAACGCGATGCCCCACATATATGTGAGATTAATATGAGCACTACGAAATCGAGAACCTTCAAGTGAATACGTTTCCTAGAAAAGAAAGTATGCATGAAAGATACATACGTACCTATACTGTACATCGATGAACATCAGATGAGTATGATGCATGACCGACGGGTGATACAACATCTGAAAATGCCGACGTACGTCACGGACAGGTGAAGCATGAGACACCACTGGTTTTACAACCAGAATATGAGTGAGAGAAGAAGCGCTCGTACATGAGCAGAGAGGAATGAAGTAACAGCCATTAAATGTATTGGGAAATACATCTGGCGACACATGGATATAAAGCTAATATAGTAACTTAGCGAATATTCTGAAAACAAAATGCAAAATGATCTGACCTGCATATGTGTGAGAGAACAAAGGCGAGAGCCTTGACAGATATGTATATGTCTTTCTTGTAAACACTATTTGAAGAGTTTTCATCAGCACAATGTGAAATCAGTTAATCTGAAGAAAAACACATTCCTTCTACACACGTAATTGAACGGTGTTTAAGTTGCACACACATACTTTTCACTGTATAAAAATTGGGATGGACAGTTTATTGTCGATACATTTCAACCTTCGCCACCAAACTCATTACGTACCAAAACGCCGTTCGTTCGCGGTGCCAGTGTACAAAGCAACACGTGACCATCACAAGCCGCACGTGGTGTCAAAGTGAGTGAAAAACATGGCCGCTTCCTGGCGAAGTTATCAAGAGTTGCTTGGAAAAAAACGGAGGTAATTATGAATTACTTTCATTTGTTTGAACATTTGATTACGGTCTAATCATACTTGAAACTCGCTTTCTTGAATAACAATGAAGTTGACAGATGACACTGCATATTTTTGGAGATTTTGGGTGGTTTAGCAAAGTATCGGAATTCGCACGAGGTGATCAACAGAGCCGAATGACAGTGACGATGTATGCCTTGATTAAGTGATGTTAAGAATTTATCGAGGCAGTTTAAGTCGTCTGGGTTTTCAGTGTGGGACATCATCACTGACACGGGTGGGTGGGGAAAGGGAGTGATATGACGGGATGATGGGTACCTATCTGTTTGTGTGTCATCACACTACCGGGACCATGGCTCATGCAGTCAGCCATCATTGGGAGATTCAGTAACCAAGACGTAGTTCTTCACATACTATAGTCAGAAATCTGCAACCACCCCCACCCCCCTACCCCCACCCCCACCCCGACCCAACACACACTCGTTCAAACTCAAACACCCACCTTTTGTGGAGCTATGGAATCTGTTCGAGGACAGAGGTTTGGTTTGGGTTTGGTTTAGGGTTGGTGTTGGGATTAGGAGTATAGTCCAGCATATGACTATAGACGACTTCACACTATGCCAAGGTATGTTAATTGGGGAAAGGTTAATCGAACTATTTTCCCAGGATTTCCAACTGTCAAATTGATTGCAGGTATGTCCTGTCATGCTTAGCAAATAGGATCCATTCCTGAATTATGGCTAAGGGTGATGATGATTTATATGGGGAAACATGCACATTGATCTCTCTCCCTCCCATTATTTATTATGTATGTGCAAAATATATTACAGACATTCTCAGTTAACAGTAGATTGATATGTCTTGTCCAGATTCTATCATTTACAGATTGTCACATTTAGCTGGAGTATTGCTGATTATGGTGCAAAACTGAAGTCATTCACTCCAACAATTGCACTGATGCCTCTCTTTGTTGATTTGCTACTGAAATAAGGCCCATGCTGTTCGATTGGTTCTTGTATCCAAGCTACTGGTGTCCCTACGGGGTATCAACCGAAAATGGTGTTTCTGGAAGTTGCACCTTTCTGTTGGTATAGGTTTACGCAGACCTCAGGGTTGTTTGGAATTTGGTAAATCAGATGGTGAGATGAATGCCACTGACGCCTTAAAAGTATGACAAAAATCGGATACATTTATATAGTTGATGCCTCGTCTGTCCGTCGATGTATCAGTCAGAAGCTGAAGTGGTGCCTTTTGCTACTTACAGGTTTTTGTGATTTATTATTTTCTCGTTTTCCATGTTTTGGACCTAGTCTGAAAAGTGAAAGGTGTGTTTCATTTCCAGAGCAGAACTTAAAAACTTCTTAATATCTGTTATTAAAACTGTGTAGATATGTATGGCAGACCCCAAAGTGGTGCCTTTTGGTTTTTAAAGGTTTTCGTGATGTATTATTTTCTTGATTTCGTTGGAAACGTTTCGGACTTGGTCCCAAAATGGAGGGGTGGGCTTCATTCCCAGAGCACAACTCGAAAACGATTTCATATCTTTCAACAGATCTTGGCAGATATATGACATTGTGACCTTGCTGGTTACAGATATATGGCATTTATAATTTTCATGAATTCCATGGAAACAGTTCAAACTGAGTCAAAAAAAAACAATGAGTAACTCTCAGATTATTTGTCCTTTCAAACGTGGGGGTCGGAAGGATATGTCATCTTCTGATGACTCTTGTTGTGTTTTATAATTTTCTCGGTTTCCATAGAAATGTTTCGGACTTACTCTCAAAAGTGAGAGGTGTGTTCTGTTTCCGGAGTAGAACTCATAAACTTCTTAATATCAGTCAGTAAGACTTTGTAGATATGTGTGGCAGACCCCAAAGCGGTGCCTTTTGCTATTTACAGGTTTATGTGATGTATTATTTTCTCAGTTCCATGAACATGTTGCTTACCACGTTTCCGGAGCACAACTCGAAAACCATTCCATATCTTTCAAACGATCTTGGCAGATATACGAGACAGATCTTGAAATGGTGACTTTTTCTGATAACAGATATATGGCATTTATATTTTTCATGAATTCCATGGAAACAATGCAGACTTGGTGTAAAAACACTGTAGGTAAATGTAGGATGATTTGTCCTTTCATATATATGTGGGAGCTGGGTGGATATGTCATCTTCTGATGACTCTTGACTCCTAAATTTAAAGTCGATTCATTGCAGGTCATATCTGTTGAAACTTGACAGTGATATGTCACCATTACACTTTTGCATTTAGGACGTGAACCTCATCAAAACGACTTGTCAAAACGTTCCACCAATAACATATCAGAGTATAACAGCATCAAATTGGTATGCCCCAGTTTATAATAAATAAATGCATTAACAAAAAGTAATGCAATATTGAAATATGATAATCTTGATAAATTGCAGGTTTAGATATGATTCTTTCAGTTGCAGCTTCAAAATTATTGGGTGGATTTTTTGGAGTAAGTTTTAACTGAATCGCCATTTCGGAGGAAGTATGTGCACAGGTGATCTCTGTTTCAGGCTTATGCCGGCTTAGCACTACAGTGTTGCATGATGCAGTGGGTTGTTTTTGTGCATTCAGGACCATAATTTTGAAATGTATTTCTTACTTTTGATAACAAAATTCAAACTTGGAAGTATAGTGCAATTAGTATTAGCTGTCAATGAAATGATGATAATATTTTGCAGGATGTAAAATTTTAGATGTCACTAATGTTTATGTAGTCAGTCTCAATTCCCAAACAACTCGTGAAGAATCAGTGTAAAATAATGCAACCAATGCTTGTGTAGGAGGGTGTGGAGTCATCCTACAGATGACATCCTTACCTTGTCAGCTTGCTGACGGGGTTAACCTCTTTGGTCATGTGGACAAGGCGTCCGACTTCGGATCAGAAGGTCTGTTGTTCGAATCCCAGCACGGGACTCGGACATTTTGTGGCCGCTACATTGGCGCCCAACGTGGGGCTGAGCACGTTCATATCATATTTGAACAAAATAAGCCTCAATACCAAACTATGCGGCCCGGGACGTGCCTTCTGTTGACAGGGGAGTATGTAGCAGGGCGTGGAGTCATCCGACAGATGACATCCTTACCTTGTCAGCTTGCTGACGGGGTTAACCTCTTTGGTCATGTGGACAAGGCTTCCGACTTCGGATCAGAAGGTCCGTCGTTCAAATCCCAGCACGGGACTCGGACATTTTGTGACCGCTGCACTTGCAATGATTTTTGTAAGAGACAGCTAACGGGATCGGTTAGTCAAGCTTGCTGACTTTGTTAACACAAGTCATCCGTCCCCAATTGCACAAATCGATGTTTCTGCTGTTGATCAGTTGATTGACTGATCTATATTTATGACACCACCATATAGCCGGAATAGTGCTGAGTGTGGCATAAAACTAAACTCGGTCACTCACAGTCCCTGAAGCATGTTAATTTCTAGACTAGCCTCTAAGCAAATGAAGCAAGTCTACTTATTCCCAGACTCAGTCTAATTTCTGCTTTCCCTGGGGCCCTTTTCTAATTTAATATTTTATTGTATTTTTTTGTTGTTGTTACAATTAAATTCATGTTCAAAGACTAAGCATTAGTGTACTGTTTGTGTGGAGATGTTCTGTTACACCAAACAGCTTAAGTTTGATAATGCTAATCTTCATGAAACAAAGGTTATCATGTTTAAACTTGCAAACTTCGGCATGTAATGCGGGGGCATATAGTTGCAGCTTCGTCTGTCCGAAATCATTTTCTTTCCACAGCAAAACCATTCAATATTTTTAGACCGAACTTAATAGATATAATAGTGAGTGAGTGAGTTAATATTTAACGTCACATCGGCAATATTGCAGCCATATCGTAACGAGAACGAGTAATTATGAAAATACAAATGAATTAATAGCACATACATTGTAAAACCCTGTCGACAAAGGACAGTAAAACTAACTAGGATATCACAGAGTAGAATGTAAAATTAGTGAATAGACCTAAAACAATGTATCTATACATGACAGTACAATATAAAAATGAGCTGTAGGTTGCCAACAACTGAAGGTAGATCAACATACTAAGGGCCATGGGGACTTACAGTACATTTGCTTCCTGCATGGACCCTAGCTGGATTTACATCATCCCTTCAGCTGTTAGCAATTTAGACAAATCTAGCCATAAACTAAAAACACACTTATTCTATGATTAAAAAGCTGGAAAACGTACATTTACTTCAAATGTTTTTGGACTTATGTACCCTCTCAGGAGGACAATTATTTTACGGTACTTTAACCCCCTTCAAGGATACAGCCACTAACGGTTTGAGTCACTAATGTAATCTTCCAATTATAAAATATTTATCTATTTACAATTCAGATAATAAATCTAATTCCTTTAAAAATGCAATAATTAAATGAGGGCTAACATTGCTAAAAAGATCCTTCATAGTTTGTGAATTAAAACACTGATCCTTTGTGATGGAATACTCAACACAGTCAAGCAAGATATGCTTTACTGTGATTCTTTCATCACAAGGGATGCAGAACGGAGGATCCTCACCTTTCAAAAGGTATTCATGAGTATAGCTCGTATGGCCAATATGACATCGCCGCATAAGGAGCTCCAGAAATCTGGATTGACAACCCAAGTAGGTATAACCAATATAAGGTTTTTAATTGCATGTAATTTATTTACACCCACTTGGGTGTCCCACCTCTTTTGCATCAGATCTCGGATATACGATCTAATTGTAGCTTTATAATCAGAGTATGGGATAAGAGTCACAGATTTTTAGAGTGGTGCCTTGGCAACAAGATCGGCCATTGTGGTGCCAGAAATGCCTACATGGCTGGGTAACCAACAAAAGACGATGTCGTATTGGCCAGTAGCAAGATTATTATACAATTCAATTATTTCTATTAATAGTGGATGTTTACATGACAGGATTTTAATTGCCTGAAGGCAAGAAAGAGAATCAGAATAGATAATATACTGTTTCTGTCTGGGATGTCTTTCAATATATTTAAGAGCCGTTAATATAGCGTTTGCTTCTGCTGTGAAAATAGAACCGTTATCTTTTAATCTGAAAGATATTGTTCTGGATCCAATGACAGTGGCACAAGCCACTGCGCCACCATCCTTGGACCCATCTGTAAATAAAGATTTGTATGTATTATACTTACTTTTTAATTGATTATATTCTTGTTTATATTGTAATTCATTTGTTTCTGATTTTTTAAAACTTGTCAGTGTTAGGTCAACTTCGGGTCTAACTAACTGCCAAGGTGGACACGAAAGTAGACGGGAAGGAGATATATTGGCTAGCTCAATGCCGCAAGCAGACAGAAAAGGTTTCATACCAGAGGCGGAACAAGAGAAGACTTTTTATTGTACAGATCGTCATAAAGAGGATTAAAAACACAGTTAAATGCAGGATTGGCTTCATTAGAATATAGTTTTGTTATATACTGTAAGGAGAGTTTTATACGTCGTTGAGTAAGAGATGGCTCATCGGCATCGACGTAAAGACTGTCAATAGGAGAAGTTCTACATGACCCAAGACATAGTCTTAGACCTTGATGGTGGATAGAATCAAGTAGTTTGAGGTTGCTTTTACAGGCTCCACCATAAACGATGGAGCCGTAATCAAGTTTCGAACGGATGAGAGATCTGTATAAGTGGACTAGGGTGGTTTGGTCTCCTCCCCACTTTGAATTGGAAACAACTTTTAACAGATGAAGTGCCTTCAGGCATTTAGTTTTAAGGGATTTAATGTGGGGTAGAAAAGTTAGATGTGATTCGAAAATAAGACCCAAGAACTTGGCCTCCTTTACTACTTTGATGGGGGTGCCATTTAAAAATAGTTCTGGATCTTTATGCTTTATGTGGTTTATACTTTCTGCAGAAATGCAAGCAATTTGTTTTTGTTATAGAAAATTTAAACCCGTTTTCAAGTGACCATTTTTCAAATTTATTGAGACAAATTTGTAATTGCCTCTCTATTGTATGTGTAGCAGCCACAAAATTTCCGTGTCGGGTGCTGGGATTCGAACGACAGACCCTCCGATCCGAGGTCGGATGCCTTGTCCACATGACCAAAGCGGTTAACCCCGTCAGCAAGCTGACAAGGTAAGGATGTCATCTGTGGGATGACTCCACGCCCTGCTACATATGCATATTTCTACCTCTACAAGAAACATTAAAATCATCCACAAATAGTGATCCATCTACTGAATCACTTAAAACCTTAGAAAGACCAATGATTTTAATACTAAATAAAGTCACAGACAAAATACTGCCTTGTGGAACATCCTGATCTTGATGAAAATAGTCTGAGAGGGTTGATCCCACACGTACTTGAAACTGTCTGTTGTTTAAAAAATTGGATATAAACTGAGGCAAGCGACCTCTCAACCCAAAAGAATATAAATCTTTCAAAATACCATGCTTCCAAGTAGTATCATATGCTTTTTCCAGATCAAAAAAGATTGATACTGCATGTTGTTTTTTAATGAAAGAATTTTTTACAAATGATTCCAACCGAACCAAGTGGTCAATTGTGCTTCCGTTTTTACGAATACCACATTGTATATCAGTAATCAGATTGTTGGTTTCCAAAAACCAAACTAAGCGATTATTTACCATTCGCTCCATGGTTTTGCAAACGCAGCTAGTTAAGGAAATAGGTCGGTAATTTGATGGATCTGTATGATCCCTCCCAGGCTTTGGAATAGGAACAACTATGGCTTTTTGCCATGAAGGGGGAAAATGTTGTGTTATCCAAATATGGTCAAAAATGCCAAGTAACGTTTCGAGACATGATTCAGGCAAGTGTTTTAAGAGTTGGTAATGGATATCATCAGGTCCTGTTGCAGTATCGTGTGCATGTAATGAAAATTCCTCATTATAATCTTCACCATTATCAGATTTATAATATACTGGTTTCTTCTCTTGGTGTGTTTGATAAGTCTGGAAGTTTGGATGATAATTTGAGGAGGACGAATGTTTAGCCAAAGTTTCACCTAACTTGTTTGCAATATCAGATTTTTCAGTTAGTATGTTGCTATCATTTTTGAGATGCTGAATACTACTGGATTTGGAACCCTTGCCTTTAATTTTTTGGATCATATTCCATACCCTTGACATAGGAGTACGGGAATTTATTTTGGAAACGTATTTTTTCCAAGTATGACGTTTAGTGTGTTTAAACGTTCGTCGAGCTTTAGCGTAACTGAGTTTTACATTATTTAAGTTATGAACAGTGGGATGAAGACGAAAATATTTCTCTGCTTTCTTCCTCTTTTTCCTAGCCTGTTTGCATTCGTCATTAAACCATGGTTTACGGATGTGCGGATTTACAAAGGACTTAGGAATAGTTTCATCAGCTATATGTTTTAGTTTGTCTGAGAACATTTTAATTGGATCAGGGACATCGATGAAAAGGTTTGGTTTAAGTTCCATAAGACAGGTGGCCTGAAATAATGGCCAATTGGCCTTTGAAAAATTCCATCTTGTTACAGGCGGATCATCGGAAGGGTTAATTGCTGTAAGTACTGTAGGAAAATGGTCACTACCACAAAGATCATTATGGACTGACCATTCAAACTCATTATAAACGTTTGAATCAGCGAGTGACAGGTCTTGGGAAGAATATGTTCCCGTTGCAGGATGCAGATACGTATCAGAGCCATCATTGAATATACATAAATTATTATCAGATATAAACTCTTCAAGAACTTTCCCTTTACTGTTGATATCAGGACTTCCCCATAACGGGTTATGTCAATTGAGATCACCCATTATGATACAGGGTTTTGGTAATTGGTCATACAAATCTTGAAGATCATTCTGATGGAGAATGGAAGAAGGGGAGATATACAAGGAACAAAGAGTAAGGATTATATGTAAAGTAAGACGAACAGCAACAGCCTGAAGATTGGGTTTAAGAGAAACAGGGCTATGAACAGTACCATGTCTCACCAATATGGAAGATCCACCAGTGGCTTTGTCACTAGGGGGTGAAAAAGAATGATAAGAATGGTATTTACGCAATTCGAACTTATCAGTATGTTTCAGTACGTTTCTTGAAAACTAAATGCTGATGGTTTATAATCCTGTGCTAGTAGTTGTACTTCATTAAAATTGGTCCTAAGTCCGCTGCAATTCCATTGGATTAAGGAATTACTGTTCATTTAATAGCAGGTGGTAGTACTGGGGACCGACTTTTCCCCTTCCGAGGCGAACTGCTTCTATTTCGCACAGGGGGATGAGGAGAGACGTCCATGTCTTCTAAAAGTTGAAACTTGTTATAGACTTGTACAGGATCACGTGATCCCTTTTGTACTCGATCAGATTTTTGTCTATAATCTACTTTATGACAAGGATTTTTCACTGAAGGAGATATTGTTTGTGATTCAGTCTGGCAAGCTGATGTGGCATGATTCTTATCACCAGCAGAATCTGTTATACTTAAAGTTTGTTTGTCAGCTTTGACCCAGGTGATATCTGTCTGACATGAAACAGACAGCACAGATTTAGCATGAGGGCGAGCAACGACAGCAGAGAATGTTATACTTGATGACTGAGGCGAGGCTGCATTTACTAAACGTTTTGCCTCATGATAGGTGACATTCTTTTGAGTTTTGATTTTGATAATTTCATATTCACGTTTCCAGATTTCACATGACTTTGATGAAGACATATGGTCTCCCAGATAATTAACACATTTTGGAAAAGACAAACAGTCAGAACCTTCATGATCTTATTCACCACACCTGTAGCATGTTGCACGATTCCTGCAAAATTGGGCACCATGACCAAACTTTTGACACTTGTAACAACAAAGTGGATTTGGAATATATTGCTCCACTTCAATATTACAATATCCAGCTTTGATATACTTTGGATGTTTCGGTTGTGAAAAAGAAATCAAATAAGTGTTTGTATTGAAAGTTTCTCCATTTTTCTTAAAAGTTAATCGTTTGACATGAGTGACTCCTTGATTTTGTAGTTCAGTGGCGATTTCTGTTTCACTCATGTGGGCAAGCCACCGGTCTCTGTCTCTCAAGATGCCTTTGCTGCTGTTCAAAGACTTATGGGGAGAAACAGATACTGCAGTATTTGCAAGCTGTTTTATACCTATGAGGGTAGCTGATTGTTTCGCTGTTTTACATTCTATGAGGAGAAACCCAGATCTAATTTTTGTAACAGCTTGGACATACCCAACAAGTCCATAAATTGCTTTTGATGTGGCAAATGGATTGGGTTTTAGAGGTTCACTGTCAGTAGAAGATACAACCAAAAATCTACTCCATGTATCCGGTAATCTGTTTGTAGCACTGTCCTCGTCCGAGGACAAACACTCATCTAGTGCTCGTTTATGTTTTTTGGGTTGAGCCATGGTTAATAATAGAAAGTTCACTATCCCAGCTCCCCACCTTCCACCGAGTATCACATGGACAATGCTATATACCAGTGGCTCTCTGACTGGCAGCACCAAGGATACTGGAATGGTATACTCCAGCAGAAGACTAATTCAAAATTAATCGATCCACCAGATTGGCCCATGAGCCACCGCCTTCTGGGCATAAGACTCTAGGCAAAGTTCATAACATCAGTTTGCAAATCTAAAAGTTTTATATGAATGAAAAAGCCAAGGCCAAAATTGAAACAGTACAAAATCAAATCTGTGCAATTACATAAATAATCCACACACAGGGTCGAACTGGGCCCATTCGACCACCCGTCTAGGCGAAGTCTGGGCCAAAGTGGTGTATTGAGCAACAGGAACACGGTTACAGGTCCCTATTGCCCTCAACCACCAGGATCCCCTCCTCCGCCGACACAGGGCCGCAACCCACAGCAAACGGGTTAGTGGACCAAATATCCCCCCGGGTCCACTACAGGGGTGTTGGCGAGCTCTTAGCGTTACCCAGCACCCACCACGAGGAGGTGGCTCGCCACGGGTGCCAATAGATGTAATAATCTTAACCTATTTTTGTGCCCTGTGCTATTTACGGATTTTTTGCATTTTTTGCATTTTTTGCATTCCATGGAAACATTTCGGACATAGTCTCAAAAGTGAGATGTGTGTTTCATTTCCAGAGCAGAACTCAAAAACCGTTCAATATTTTTTCTGCAAAATTTGGTAGATATATCAATCACAACCTACAGTGCTGCCTTTTGCTATGTACAGGTTTTTGTGATTTATTATTTCCTTGTTTTACATGGAAATGTTTCAAACTTTTTCATTTCCAGAGCATAACTCAAAAACTTCTCAGTATCTGTCAGCAAAACTTCATAGATATGTGTAGCAGATCCCAAAGTGGTGCCTTTTGCTTTTTACGAGTTTTTGTGATTTATTATTTTCTTGGTTTCCATGGAAAAGTTTCTGACTTAGTCTCAAAATGGAGGGATGGGCTTCGTATCTGAAGCACAATTCCAAAACTATTCAATATCTTACAGGAAGACTTGGCAGATATATGAGACACATCTTGAAGTGGATCCGGAGCCTTTCGCTATTTACATATATATGGCATGTATATTTTTCATGACTTCCATGGAAAGGATTCAAACTTAATCTCTAATAAAATATCAAGTAACTGTCTTATGATTTGTCCTTTCAAATATATGGGGGCCGGGTGGATATGTCATCTTCTGATGTCTCTTGTTTAAGTCCAAACTCTAGACAGTAGCCATAGTCTGATTGGTTAAGTCCATTCCGCCTTCAAGCGTTTGATTGGACGGTCATAGGTTGCCCAAAGGTTACTTGATGCGATGTCCTACGAGGTTTTGTTAGACTCAGTGGTGGAGTACGACGAAACGTACTGAGACTTTACTTAGACTGACTCAGTGGCGGGAACGCTTCCTACAGCAGCAGGGGCATCCTTGTCACTAGACAGAAACCAGGATGCTCACCAGCGCCATTTTATACCCCCAGGCACGTAATGGAGGGGGTTATGGTTGACGCCTCGTCCATCCGTCATCATTTTGTTTCCAGCTCTTAATTCAGAAACTGTTCAATATTTTTAGACAAAACTTAATTGATATGATTATCTGAACATATGCTTGTGCCTTTTGCTATTTACAGATTTTTGGCATTTTTATTATTTTTGTTTTTCCATGGAACAATTTGGTGTTAGTCTATTGGTGGGATGGGCTTCGTTTCTGGAGTAGAACTCAAAAAACGTTCATTATTTTTTGCAAAACTTATAAGATGTCTAATCTGAACGTAAAGTGGTGCCTTTTGGTATTTACAGGTTTTTGTGATGTATTATTTTCTCAGTTTCCATGGAAACGTTTGGGATATATTAACAAAAGTGAGATGCATGTTTCGTTTCCAGAACTCAAAAAAAAAACTTCTTAATATCTGTACGCAAAACTTGGTAGATATGTTTGGCAGATCCCAAAGTGGTACCTTTTGCAAGTTACAAGTTTTTGTGATTTATTATTTTCTCGGTTTCCATGGAAATGTATCAGACTTAGTCTCAAAATGGAGGGATGGACTTCATTTCCGCAGCATAACTCTAAAACCGTTCAATATCTTTCTGTTACAGGTCATTGGCACCCTCCCTCTGCAAGCAGTCTCCTTTCTGCTGTTTATTTTGTTGACAGTTACACAGAGAGATGTACAAATGCATAAAATAGGTGATTTACGATGTGATTAGGTTGTCTGACAAAACATCCACTTGCAAAGTTTGAAATCAATTGAATCATTGGATGAAGAGTTATTTACAAAAAGCGGGTCCACATGCATTTCATGCCAAACTATAGTGTATGATCATATTGCTTTACAAAGGACACTTATAAATGCCCATTTTGAAATTAGACTTAGCATTATTACAAACAATAGTTGACATAAAAAAAAAAATTACTTTCATGCAAAAACCTTTAAGGATGCAGCACCAATGGAGTCTCACTATCACTATAAAAAGAAAGAGGTACGTGGGGTCGTCTCAAAAGCAAAACCAGGACGGGTGTAGCAGACGATGATTGGGGTTGGGATGAGGGAAAGAGATATCAACTAATATATGATAATCCCTTAGGGGAATTAAACTGTGGAAGTACATGGCATGTCATAACAATTTACAGACAACATCCAGTCCTATCAATCTTTCTGTTGGACATGACCCGTGAAGGTCCCGGGGTAGAATAGGCCTTCAGCAACCCATGCGTGCCATAAAAGGCGACTATGCTTGTCGTAAGAGGCGACTAACGGGATCGGGTGGTCAGACTAGCTGACTTGGTTGACACATGTCATCGGTTCCCCATTGCGCAGATCGATGCTCATGTTGTTGATCACTGGATTGTCTGGTCCAGACTCGATTATTTACAGACCGTCGCCATATAGCTGGAATATTGCTAAGTGCGACGTAAAACTAAACTCACTCACTCACTCTGTTGGTCATGCCACCTATATATTTTGAGACGTTTAATGTGGTTTTCTATGGGTATCAGGTATCTTACTCTTTTACATATCTCAACATCAACTTGATGAAAGAAAGACACATAAGATGTAAGTCAGTAGGTGAGACATATTCAACACACAGTGAATAAAAAATACCTTTGAGATGACCCCTTTTGCAATTAGGCTTTTCATGCTAGGTGAGTTGTGGGTCCATCACTGTACATGGCTGAGCGATGTAATTGTTATCTGTATGCAGACATTTTGTTTCCTGCAGCTATTTGTGCTTTTTTCTAAGTTTTTCCTGATTTTACAAGTAAATGTGCTTTCCTGGATAGCCTCTTATGCATCACACTAAATGCCCATTTAGGCCGAAATGGGTTATTTTGACATATCTTATTTGCTGTTGTATAAATATTAGGGATACACAGTAACAGTCTAAAAGCATTTTTGTTCTATTTCCGGCAGTACTTTAATGATAATTCATTGTAGGTGCTGCAACAATTGGTGACGAATATCATCAGGTCTAGTGACAGTATCATGAGATGTGTCAAGAGGTGCAGAGAGTTAATCAGGATCAAGAAGGATTTATAACAATCCTCTGAATTATCTGAGGAAAACATTTTGTGCTTCTTTTTTTTTTTGATTATTTATTTATTTTTTTTCCCCTCTGAGTAGTCTCTAAGTAGTTTGGATTTCTGAATTTGGTTGTAGTGTTCCTTTCTGGAGCAGAACTTAAAAACCTTTCAATACTCCCCTTCCGTTTTGCATTATATATGTAGACACTAGAACCTTTTACATATTCATTACTGGTCTGTTAACATATTCATAAGAAGCAGTTTGCAGAAATATTAATGCCTTTGTCTCCTTGTTTAGTGTAATAGGAGTGGTTTTGATGTGTGTTACCTTAGCCAAGTGACAGCTGAGTTTGAGAAATAATTAGGTAGAAACTAGATGTTAATCAACCTTCGTTGGACTTAGTGTTGTGTCTTTGAAAATGTAGTGTTTCAGGCTGAAGTGTTCTCTACTTTCAAACTCAGTAACCAGTTCATTAATCGGGCAAGTAGGGAAAATAACAAAAACAAGCAAATAACTGATATTAATTTATTACAAAACAGAATGCGTAGAAAAATACAAACAAAAACTTGACAATTGATAAATGACACACTATCACCTAAACTGGTTGATTCCAGATCAGTTAAATGTGTAAACCAACCCAGTTCTTGTACAAATATTACCCAAAAGCTATAGATCCTAGTTCGTTTCCTACTCCTAATTTCCTAATTCCCCCCCCAACCCAACCTAACACTAATAAAAGAAACCTAACAATACATGGCCTAGTCTACAGTTTTATGTTACTCTCTTTAAACGGGGAGGGAATGACCCTGAAACAGGATCTAAAGAGTGTTTTTACCTGATGTTACCAAGTAGACTGAAGCTAGACAACTGAATACGGAAAGCCAGTTCACTTATATAGCACTCTAGAACGACCTCCGACATAGGTCAAAGTTCACCTAAGATCACTGATGTCTCCGCCAATCAGAGCCTACCCAACATATTTAGCACCAACCATGTGGCCTACCCAATGTATCTAGCACCAACCACGTTGCCTACCCAACATATTTAGCACCAACCATGTGGCCTACCCAATGTATCTAGCACCAACCATGTGGCCTACCCAACATATCTAGCACCAACCATGTGGCCTACCCAATGTATCTAGCACCAACCATGTGGCCTACCCAATGTATCTAGCACCAACCATGTGGCCTACCCAACATATCTAGCACCAACCATGTTGCCTACCCAATGTATCTAGCACCAACCATGTGGCCTACCCAACATATCTAGCACCAACCATGTGGCCTACCCAATGTATCTAGCACCAACCACGTTGCCTACCCAACATATCTAGCACCAACCACGTTGCCTACCCTACATATCTAGCACCAACCATGTGGCCTACCCAATGTATCTAGCACCAACCACGTTGCCTACCCAATGTATCTAGCACCAACCATGTGGCCTACCCAATGTATCTAGCACCAACCATGTGGCCTACCCAATGTATCTAGCACCAACCACGTTGCCTACCCAATGTATCTAGCACCAACCACGTTGTCTACCCAATGTATCTAGCACCAACCATGTGGCCTACCCAATGTATCTAGCACCAACCATGTGGCCTACCCAACATATCTAGCACCAACCATGTGGCCTACCCAATGTATCTAGCACCAACCATGTGGCCTACCCAATGTATCTAGCACCAACCATGTGGCCTACCCAATGTATCTAGCACCAACCATGTGGCCTACCCAACATATCTAGCACCTACCATGTGGCCTACCCAATGTATCTAGCACCAACCACGTTGCCTACCCAATGTATCTAGCACCAACCACGTTGCCTACCCAACATATCTAGCACCAACCATGTGGCCTACCCAATGTATCTAGCACCAACCACGTTGCCTACCCAATGTATCTAGCACCAACCACGTTGCCTACCCAACATATCTAGCACCAACCATGTGGCCTACCCAATGTATCTAGCACCAACCATGTGGCCTACCCAACATATCTAGCACCAACCACGTTGCCTACCCAACATATCTAGCACCAACCATGTGGCCTACCCAATGTATCTAGCACCAACCATGTGGCCTACCCAATGTATCTAGCACCAACCATGTGGCCTACCCAATGTATCTAGCACCAACCACGTTGCCTACCCAATGTATCTAGCACCAACCATGTTGCCTACCCAATGTATCTAGCACCAACCATGTGGCCTACCCAATGTATCTAGCGCTAGGATGAACAGTCACCCTGGTCGGAAAGTTATCCCGTAACAGAGGCAAGTGAAACAATATGCTACAAGACCAACCGATACACAACTACTCTATATATGGTGTGTAATTGTAGCAGGGTGGTGGATATAACCACTAGTTGTAACCACAGAAATACCATCCTCTCATAATCCCCCCCAGTTTCATCATATCCATAAATTATGTATATATATTGTCATACATATTGTCATTGTCATCATTTCATTCTGATTTATGTTGTCCTTGTCTACAGTTGAATGTCAGCCACTAACATCTACAATCTTCAATACCCTTAGCAGCCTCTGATGTCTCCAGCTTCACCTGGACTTCCCCTTCTCTATTTTTAGAAACTTCCACCACCTGACATAACTTTATATCATCTGACTTCCTTTGACACCTGTTAGATGCTACCTGTCTTTTGATTGGCTTTTTGGTCCTTCCTCACCTGCCCTCCTCATGCATTCTGCATGAACTCTTACAGGAGGGAGGTTCTCTCTTTTCAGGTGAGGAAGATTTCAGTATTCTTATCTGTGTATACTTTGTTCTGCAAACAAACATTATTTAGTTAAAGGGTATCTCACTGCTTCATAATTGTAAAAAACATATTCAATTACAATATTATTTACAGGAGGGAGGTTCTCTCTTTTCAGCCTTCCTCCCAACTTTGACACTGCAGTAAATTTCATCACTCATCTAGAACTGTGCTTGTTGTGACTAGCAGCCCAGTGGCTGGACATTATACACCACACCCGGCTACAAAATGATGAAATATACATTCACTGCTCTAACGCCCTCTACACGCAGCTCAGACAGCAAATGGGACTTCTCCCAGGAAACACTGCCTAGTGGAACCCACCGAGAACTTTCCGGAGGAAGTGAAGGCTCCACAACCCTGCAGTCTTCTTTCATGAACTTTGGATGCAATGGAGACATTTTAAAGGCGAGGTCCGCATATTTAGCATGTTTTTCCTGAATCTTGCCAATCACATTGTTGTCAAAAGGGACAGAAAATTCAAAGAAACAAATAAATTCATTAGCTTTATAAAAAACGACAAGATCAGGTTTGAGGCTGTATATAGGCCTTTTGCAAAGAAGTTTGTAATCATCATTTTCCATGACGCCCTGGACATGTTCAGGGTCGTGTCATGGATGGACCCGGGAGTCAAAGCCACAGGCATGGCGGAGACGATAGTAAAAGCAGCGAGCTATGCCATCATGTTTTTTAAGATATGTTGTTTGTGCATCCACTGAGAAGGTGATGGACAGTCTCTGTAAATTCATTGCACAGTCGGCATCTCATGTTTACATTTTGATTAAGAAACACATTCTGGAGATTGCAAATGGGAGGTGACTGAGCTGCAAAAAGGAAGCAGATGGTCAGTAGGTGACTTGTTTGACCCATATGTTATTGAAAAACAAACATTACATAAATCCTTTAGAAGAGAAATGGGTCAAAATCACAAGTGTCACTTTGTGCCATCACAGAAATATTACCTAGTGTGAAATAAGTACACACAAAAGATCCCTTCCTTTTAAAAAATTATTTTATAGTGTTTACCAACACATCAGCCATTTGGAGACGGTTAATATTCCCTTCAGTGGTGATGTTACTGATCAGTCACAAGCGACAGGGTTGAGTGTAAAAACTGTGTGAGCATACACAACCGGTGAATCCAGTGTGACATGTTTATTGTCAAGTTGCATGTTATGCTAGTGTTCAAAGGGAGGTCTGCCATAAAAGGCGACTCAGCTTGTCGTAAGAGGCGACTAACGGGATCGGGTGGTCAGGCTCGCTGACTTGGTTGACGCGTGTCATCGGTTCCCAATTGCGCAGATCGATGCTCATGTTGTTGATCACTGGATTGTCTGGTCCAGACTCGATTATTTACAGACCGCCGCCATATAGCTGCAATATTGCTGAGTGCGGCGTAAAACTAAACTCACTCACTCACTCAAAGGGAGGTCATTTGTCTTTTGACTTTTGAATGAGAATATGTTGTGACTAAAGTTGAAGAGTTTGGGAACTGTTTAGGTTTTATATATAATCTATATGGAGGCACCAGCCATACTGTGGAAACTGAAAATTAGGTATCATCAGCCTACATATGAATTATGTTTTCACTTCATTTGACCATTGTGCCACAGATACTTGATTTCTTTGAGTGGAGTTTTACATGTGCAATGCTGGATAACAACCTGTTGTATTTTGCGAGTGTGATTCTTGTACCAATGTCAGCCAGGAATTGACATAGAGAGGATTAACAGTGTAGGGAAGGCAGTAATTTGATACAAGCCTAAAGGTTAGCAAAGTAGAGTTTAAAAAGGAGGAGAGTTGTTTCTTCACTTGACTGGGCTCAATTGAGGAGTGCATCACCACCATTGGGCCCAATTGAGGAGTGCATCACCTTGATCGGGCTCGATTGATGAGTGCATTACTTTGTTTAGGTTCAGTTGATGAGTGCATCACCTTGATCCGGCTTGATTGAGGAGTGCATCACCAGCTGTTGATGGTGGGCTTAAGCATTTGGTGATTTTTCTGCTATAGTCGTGGAGAAGTTGGACAGGCTGGGGGATGACGAGAAGGTAGTGTCTGTGCTGGGATGATAAGAAGGTAGTGTCTATGCTGGGATGATGAGAATGTAGTGTCTATACAGGGATGATGAGAACATAGTGTCTGTGCATGCTTGATGTTTTCAAAGTGATGAGTTGATGTGATTGTTTACCAATGTAAGGACAACTTGCTAGGTGCTGAGTCTGTGTGATTGTTTACCATTGTAAGGACAACTTGCTAGGTGCTGAGTCTGTGTGATTGTTTACCAATATAAGGACAACTTGCTAGGTGCTGAGTCTGTGTGATTGTTTACCAATAAAAGGACAACTTGCTAGGTGCTGAGTCTGTGTGATTGTTTACAATATAAAGACAACTGAGGAAAGTGGTTATATCTACACATCACCAACTCACCCTCCTCATGTACCGAAATGTTCCACTCACAGTACAGATGTTAACCACTCACAGTACAGATGTTAACCACTCACAGTACAGATGTTAACCACTCACAGTACAGATGTTAACCATCTGAAGTGCCATACAAATGATGCATGTATTGTTAGTGGTATTTATAAATAGAAATTTTTGATGTGCACAGTTTAACTGTTATCTCTCTGTGCCTTAGTGTATTTCAGTACTTAATCAATCAACCCACTCAATAACTTCAACATTTGCAACATTTGCGGAGAATATCATTGATCACTCTGTACGGTAACCATGATTACATTGTCACAATGATGCCTTATGACTATCATTACTGTGTTTTCATAGAATGGTGCACTCACGTTAAAAAGATATAGCTTTGTAGACTGATTTGTAGTAGTGCAGCTATTTAAAGGTGGTTTGTAAATATTTGGACCAGACAATCCAGTGATTGACATAATGAGCTATTCATACTTTTATTTTTTATGATTCATGTTCAGATGCACACAAAGATTTGTTTCAAACATTTGTTTTCTATGACCCATGTTTGATGAAAGAGGAAATTAACAGGATCTGGTGGTCGGGATTTGTAAACACATGGCACTGTAACTGTTAAGATGGATACTTGTGCTGTTGATCATTAGATTGATCCAGCCTCTAATATTTACAGACTGCCGCCATATAGTTTGAACATTGCTGAGTGTTGCATTAAACAACAAACAAGCAAACAAATCTTGTATGTTTCTACCCAGTTACACTCACATGACCTTTCTACCTTTCAGAGTGAAGACTAGTGACAAGTGAAAAGTTCAAGCCCAGAGGGACTGGAATTACCTTAATTACCTGACAATTGGACTTGAACCAACAGTTGATCTTGGAAAACTATCCTTGACTTCATTACCCACTGATCTGAAAGGTGACCCACGTGACATAATTGACCTCACAAGAGTCAAGAATTCAAATCTGACTGTTGTTCAGTGTTAGTTGTTCTGAGAGATTATCTGTGTGACAGTTGCCTCGAGGGTTGATGTCTAGAGACTGGGAAAGATGGTCCATCTGAAGTGCAAGGAGTGCGGCCGGATCTTCAAGTACCACCACCAGCTCAGGAAACATCGCCGAGGTCACAGTATGATGAACAGGACCACCTATAGATGTAAGATATGCAACATGGTGTTCAGCTACCTCTTCAAACTCCGCGAACATCTAGGACGTCATTTTAATTGCAAATCAGGTGAGAACATGTATATAGATGACCTTGCCATTGGAGTGACTATCGAACCAGTCCAGGACACAGGATATAATTGGTCGACATCACACTGTACATCGCTGCCCGGGGTCGGTGAAACTAGAGAAAGTCCGGATGGAGAACCCTGTCCCTGTGCTCAGAGTGAGAAGTGTATGACAGTGAGTAATCAGCACCAGACTTACAGCTGCCCAGGGTGTCCACATCACATCAGACCTCCTTGTCTGTCCTGCCCTTACCATGTCCACCCATCCTGCTGCTCCTCCTGCCCTCCACAGCCTGGCATAACATTCCCCAGGTACACTTCAACCAGACTTGTCAACCCACAGCTTGTGCTTCATGTAGACACCACACAAGACTCAAGGCTTTCCATCCCCTCAAGTCAGCACTGTGTACTGCAGGATAACCCATGTCATTGCCAGAGGTCCTGTTCTCAGCAAAATTTATCTCAGTCTGTTCTGGACAACAAAATGGACTATCCTGACTGTAGATGCTCCATCAGCACCGATATCACAGACAAGGAGGGTCAGTACAGAGTTCATGCCACTGATGATAATTATGATAACCTGGAGGATGATCATGCTGATTCTGACAACACCTGTCAACAGACACAAGACCAAATACACGCTGATCCGGGACAGAAGGTCAATGCAGGAACAAGTCTGAGAAACATGTCGGATGCAACCGTAGTTGGTCAGAGTATTTCAGAAGACAAGATGGAGGTGTCAACTTGCAGTAAGATGTCACAAACTGGAGGAGAAGAGGCTCCATCCACAAACAACAGGGAGAAACAAGCAGATGGTGATGCAAGTTCACGTTCTGATACAGAGCGGAGTGACGAGAGTCCTATAAATTTGAAGATGTCGACACACAGTACAGATGCTCAAGCTGACCATAGCATGGAGGATTTTGATGACATGGCAACTTTGAATGATCTCTCCAATTTCTTTCCAGATCTGAATGACAATCCTTCAGAGCAACCTGGCCAGGTTACATCTGAGGGCATGCTCGATAACCTTATCATAGGCTTTGAGGATGGTCCCCGTACAAATTTGCATGATAAAGCTGAGTATGTATCTGAGGCTGCTGAGCATTGCAAGCCAGCAGTGTCTGAAGTGGAGGCACGTGTGAAGAATGGACTGGATTCAGCTGCCATCAACCCTACTGTGTTGGTCAGTGACTTGCAGTCCCATTGCAGGGGTAGACGGAAGAATTGTTACAGGTGTGACATATGTCATGTTTCATATGACACCAGGATTGCTCTTGTCAGCCACAAACGTTCCAAGAAACATGTGCAGACTCAGGCAACTGTCCAAGAAGATGTCACCAACAATCAGAAAAGACGGAGATCAGATAGGAACTTGCACAAATATTCCATTGGAATGAAGGAAAATGACTCACTACCTTGTAAAGCAACACAGGATACTAATACATCTGATGGAAGGAAGCACGTGGCACTGAAAAAAAAGTGTGTAAAGGAATCTGGGTCTGTAGACCATCCTAAAATGCATGCACTTACCGATGAACTATTGTCAAAGATTGGCCGTTCTGGTTTTAAAAGTGGAGGTTACCGGAGGAACAGTTGTGGTCCTCAGTTGAAGGCAACGGTGACCAAGTTAAACATCAAGTGCTACATCTGTGGGAGAACTTTCACCACTAAGCAACACTTCATCATTCATGCTAAAGAACACTTAAGGAAACTTGGATACAGTGAGAAGGATGATGATCTATTCTACTGCACAATCTGCTATGCTTTTTACCCTTGTGAAAATGACCTCCGGGAACATTTGATTGACAAACACGTTAATGATAGTGTTGCTACAGTACAGCCCCTGAGCCCTGGAAGATATCTACAACAAGGTGGCTACCCAGTGTCTTCAGTGTCAGCAGATGGCAGACGGGATGTCAGTACTGAAAAGGTCCGAACCTACTGTCGTGGAGAGGGATATGTAGGCAGGTGGAATGATACCAATGTCAGACCTCGCCTCATCAGTTGGTCAGACTCAGATATTGCAGAGTCCACTACAGACCAGCTTGTATTTGAAGAAATGGATTCTCCAGATGCTCAAGTGAATCCTGAAGCAGGGAATGAAGAGGCACATGATTACTGCATGTGTCATGTCTGTGGTGATACATCTGCCTCCCTGTCTGACCTAGACAAGCACCTGAAGACCCATGACAAACCAGAATCTGATGTTGATGAAGCAAGTGATCAACATGTGGGATGGAAACACAGGCAAAGCAACAGGGCAGCTCTTAGTCCAGGGCTGAAGCACAGAAGAAACATGTGTGGAGTATGTAAGAGGGTTTTGCCATCCTATTATGCGCTGAGAAGTCATATGCAGGTACACGATCCAGACAGGAAGAGACTGCGATGCCCTCTTTGTCAAGGTGAATGTGTGTGGAAGCAGAACTTCAAGAACCATCTCCTGCGGCATGCCACCCCTGCAGGCCAGAGTTTCAGCACTGTTTACTTTGCACCCCACAGTAAAATTCTGTGTCCGTTCTGCAGTGAGGTGAACCTGTACCAGACTGTGGACGAGTACAAGAAACACATGCTTGTGCATGTCAACAAGATCATGTCTGAAGAGTGTGGTGGAATCACCTTCCCTAGTCATACAGACCTCCTCAGAAGGATACCAGTTGAAATGAAGTCCAAGGAGGAGGGGACAATGTTGGAACAGCAAAGAACACAACCATTGAGGAATCTGTTCAGCAGGACATACAAGGAAAAGTCTCCAGACACACTCAATAGGGCAAGATCTGACAAAGATACTAACATAACCTCAGATGAGAGACAGCCTGTTATTGCATCCCATCTGTTGACTTCAACACCAAATACACACAGCTACGCACCTGACATCACTGCTAACCTCAATATCACAGATGGGAGCCCAGAAGGATCCTTGCAGGGCAACTCAGGTTTGTTCATGTCCCCAGAATGGGGCTGCAACTACAGTAACCCAGGTAGTACAGGGAGACAGTCTGGTAACCCAGTCTACACACAGATAGCAACACAAGAGTTTGCCACTCATGCTGGTAACTTATTGAAGAGGCCTGGAATGAATCAATTAAGATCCTTCCTGATTGAACCTGATTTGAATGATTCTGGTAGTATTCAGACATTCAGTGGGGAGTCGGATGTTGTTGATGTCACAGGAAACATGCCAGTACAGAAATTGCCTTCTTTTCACGCCTTGACTGCCAAACTTCATACACATGACCCCTCCCACCAGTCTCTTACACAGCCTCCTCTGTCACAAGCTCTCACTCAGGTTCCTCCCACTCGAGCTCACTCACAAGCTATGCCAAGAACAATGCTAAACACATCATCAACAAAACAGTACTCGATATGCTCTGGAAGCAATAATGCCTCAAGATCACTGCGTACAGGTCCGGCTTTCACAAGTCAGGTTCCTCAGAGTGTTCACAAGAGTCATCCAAGGGAGTTCCTTAGCCTTGAGAGAGTTTCGGAGCTAATGAAGACCACATCCCACTTCACTGAGACCTTTGTCTGTGAGGGTCAGCCGTGCTCCATCTGTCAGACAGTGGTACTTACTCCACACAATGTTAAGGAGCACCTCTTCTCTCATTTTGATTGTAACGGAAGGTTCACCTTCATTAAGCGAGACCGCAAACATGAGTGCCCCATCTGTCTCAAGATGGTTGGAGAACGGCGGTCTGCCACAGCTCATCTCTTCTCACACTGGGGTGCCAACATTCTCCGGTGCCCTGTCTGCAACAAACCCTTCAACTTCCTCAAAACACTGAAGGTCCATGCTCAGAAAAATCACCCAGACTTCCAGTTCTCCCTGTCACTGTTTGACAATGTTTGACAGTAGTGCCAAAACGTCACCCAACTGACAAGTTGACATGCTTGGTAGCTGCCAAGGGAGATGGTCTTCAAGCACATCTGTTTATTCACCCAAAGTTCATTTTTATGTACGATTAGTGCTAGTTCTTCACTTTGTTTGCAAGAGTTAATCATGGTAATTCCATGTTGTATTGTTTTGTATCATGTGTCTGTACCTCACTTAATAATCCTTGCCATATCTTGCCAACTGAAAGGATTGCCATGATGTTGTTCGACGTGCACAACCACAACATACACAATTACCAAATTGAATGAAAAGACAGAATTCCCATTTAGCACAACACAGAATGAATTCCCAAGTTAACTCGCACACAATTTCCCAGTTAGCTCAACACGCAAAATTCCTGGTTAACTTAAAACACATGGTGTTGCCCAGGAGAATTCTTGACCTTACTCCACTAACACACAATTCCCCTGTCCAATCACTACACATAATTCCCCATTTGATTTCAGTCCACTCTCTCACTAACACACATGACCCAGTTGACACCACATACACATTGTTCCCAGTTGACTGCACATAGTCGTAGTGCTCAAGTTTGACTGTTTTTATCTTGCAGGTGCCCATTTATGTACTTACAATAACCATAAGTGCCTTTATGTTAGTGGTTGTTGTTTTCATTGTTAGAACTTTTACTTTGTAGTTGTATTGTTTTATCATAGCTTGTTGAAGTTATTGTTTCTCATGCAGTCTTTGTCTGTTTGACTGACTGTGACTTTCTTTCTTGTTTAATTGATAGTTGATCAATTCTTGATGTCCGTGTTTTATCAACTGTTTGTTTTATGCTTGAAAATAAATCAGTACAGTTTGCTAGATAACACAGTCTGTTGCTTTGTGAACAGAATATCTGTTTCACAATATTCCCTATTTTCCAGCTGTTCTTTATTCATTTGTTTTGATGCTTTTGAAAGCTTGTCCCTTTCACAATGAAGATGAACTAATTCTTGTACAAGACTTATAATAAGCCTGAATGGGTGCTTGATATGTGTTCTTAGTCTTTTTCTGGAGTTTAGTTCATGTAAAGGTAATTGTAACGTCTTGTGCAATATGTACCATCAGTTGATTTGATGAAGATTTGGGGGGGGGGGGAATTTAGAATATTGGAGCTTAATGGAGACAGAAGTATCAGAGTAGAGCCCTATTTACATCCCAGGCATTCCATTTCTGGTTATTGTTTGCTATGACCTGCTTAAGGCATATCAGTGCATGGTGTGGCTGCAAAAGCACCCATCATGAAACATTAAGCGTGCCTGGAAGGCTATGTCTGAGTTGTATGTCTGCTGTGTTTCATTTATAAAGATATGCGCTGCTCATGCAGGACAGTTATGTCAGAAAACAAACATTTCAAAACCATAACTTATACTGTTGAAGGATACTTAATACAGGTGTCTCTTGTACAAGGCTGCAATCAGAAAAGTTCATGTGTCACATCAGGTCAAGGTCACAGTGAAATCATTCTGAAAGTGGCTTTGCTTATGCACAATGTTTCTTAAAGGTCACATGTAACCAAAACATAAAACTTATTTAAAACACAGTTCTCACTTGTTCGTGATATGTAAAATGCATTGGTGATTGTAAAGAAACAAATAAACAGGATTATAAACGTATAATCGCAAATCAAAAGTGCAATATTTTGTACTTGGGGTTACCTCCCTTGAAACGAAGCAGACATGATACCGAACCCAGTCAGTACCGCTGGGTGTGCAATCAAGTGTAACAGGGCTTTTTCATAGGCCACTGCCAATCATCGGTTCTTTTATGGCTTGTAAGCCCTATAGGTGTTAATTTCAAATTGTAAATGGTCAGTAATTGAAGTTGTGCATTGCTTATTGTCATCAGCAGACAGGCAGTCAGACATATAGGTGTCAATAAACCAGACATTGTGTTTTCACTGTGACAGAAACTGCTTATCACAATCAACATAGCTGTTTTTTATTTAACGAGTAGAATATTTACTCGTTTATGAACACAACTAAAATTAGACTACTGCTCACGACCCCATACTTCAGACAGGCATACTGGTTCAAGCTTCCCGAACCAACTCGATGCACATGCGTTATGAGCACAGCGCAGCATAGCTGTTGAAACCAATTTTTCTCCCAGGTCTGGGGGAACTTTAGTGAATCGTGTGAACTCTGATTTCGTGGGCTTTTTTTTCATTGTGTATTTTTTTCAACTTTATAGGTTGAATTGACATTTTTGATGATTTGTTTCCATAAGTCCATACCAACAGGTATCAGAATCTGCAAAGTTGTGTTTTACGTTGCATGTGACATTTAAGTACTACTCATGTTTTAGTTTAATGGTTTTTATTTTTTGTGTATGATAAGTGCCCAGAACCTTGTAAAATTCAGTATGACCTACTTTCAGCATGATGGAATTTGTTCTGCATGTGAAATAGTTCCCAAATTTAGCTAGCCCGTCTTGGCAACCTAATTATGCCCACAAAATAACTCACCAGCCCAGATATTGAAACTAAGCAGAATATTACATGAATAGATGAGATTAAGATTTTGTGTGCATGACGCAGGTGTCATCATTAAGCTGCAAATGTGATTAACATTTTTATCATGCGTTAATCTTGCATGAATATAAGCCCATTAAATATTAAGTTTCACAGAGTGATATGACCCCCAAGCAAATAGTCATTGTGGCTTTAGTGGCCATGTGATAGTGGGCCAGTGACTGTTTCACACACTGATGTTCTGAATCCATGTCATGATTGGTGATTGTGTCTGCCTCTGCCTTATGACCCACGGATATGATTTTGTTAGGCCAAGGTCATCCTCCAAGATAAATCTTTTCTTTGTAGACTCATTAACTGAAGAATGATTTTCTGCCAGTCACCTGTTTCATGCTGTAACCTCTCTGTACATGTATCACTGTCAGCGTCATGGACAAAGTGTGCTTAACCTTCATTCTTAAATACCCTCTTACATACAACCACTTAAGTGAAATGTATCATTTGAATGTCTGTCTGACCTATGTTCAGCATCTCCCACAATTGTGACAATAAAACTGAAAGTTGTCTGAGTATGACTGTATTTGGAGCTGTATTGAAATCGCCAGTCATAGTAAATGGTTAAATCTGTAACACTGCCAGGCTGAGAATGTTCATGGCGTTTTTCCAGTCAGAAAAGATCCTTTATGTTCAGTAAGTGGAATTATTGTGCATTACATTGGTAGTCTGTAGTAACATGTTCATTTTTTATGCTTGTTTATGTGGAGTTTTGTTTTCAGCTGTGACTGTTTAGGCAAGGGTCAAGGTCATCAAACCAGAATCACCTGTAACAAGGATTTTTGTGCTACAAGTTTGCTGTGTCTTGGTAGGCAGTTTCTGATTCAAAACGTCTACCTTGAGTGTGCATGTAACTGAAAAAAATATGAGGTTTTGTTTTTGTTTATGTGTTGTTAAACACATTTCAGACTTTACTGTTGACATCTGGTGTTGTTGCCTGAGGAGAGAGACTTCATGTTTCTGCTTATCAGATCAAAACCTGGGGTTCGATTCCCCACATGGGTTAATGGTGTGAAGCCCATTTCTGGTGTCCACTGCCAAGATGTTGCTGGAATATTGGTATGTAAAAGCGAGGAAAAACCAAATTCAGTCACTCACTCACCCATTGTTGGCACCCATAGTTTCAAAGTGAGCAGTCCCTCGCTCGCTCCCTCACTCACTCACTGAAATGTCTTTCAAGACCACCATCAGCAAAGGCAATGCCATGCTAGGTTTCAGCAACACAGATTTAGTTTGAAGTAGTTATGTCTGATTTTTGTGATGAAAATTAAAGTGAGTTCTGTTTGTGAATTTTTAGTTTGTGCCTATGTGTCTGTCTGAAGCATAATTGTGGTTGGATCGCCTAGTGGTTAGGTTTTCACACACCATGGAAAACACAGTGTATCTGGCATAGGCCAAACTATCCTGGGGCAAGTTTTATCCTAGAATATTCCTACCGCGAGGAGTGGTTGGCCTAGGCTAAAGGTTCCCCCTGTTTAAACTGGGATGTTTTGTTTTGTTTTCCGTGAAAGGTGGTGGAAACTACTTCTTCCCCACCCTGGCTCGTGAACACTGGGGGTGGAATAGGCCTACAGCAACCTTTGCTTGCCACAAAAGGCGTATATGCTTGTCTCGTAGGAGGCGACTAATGGTTTGCTGACTGATGTCATAGGTTCCCAGGTGCACAGATAGATGCTCATGCTGTGGATCAGTGGATTGTCTGGTCCAGACTTGTTTTACAGACCACCTCCATATAACTGGAATATTGCTGAGTGCGTTGTAAAACGATACTCACTCACTCACCTTGTCTTGCGCTCGGCATTAAGTCGGCTCGGAATTAGTTAACGTCTCCTAGTTTAATGTCTCCGAGTGAGGTATCCATGCTTACCCGCATACCAGTTAGCACTATGAACCAGTAAATGGCTAGTGAAGCAAGGAGAAACCACGCTGTATTGGGGAGTGACAAAAGGAATACAACTAGCATCGAGGAATAATTGGTACTCATGAAGGACAATGTGCTCATGTTGAGTACAGGGTAATTGTTCCCTGAGGGAATAAATCCATAACGCACAGGAGTAAGACGATGATAGTACATCCAAATGCATGGACAGAACATATCAAGATGAATCTTTGAAGGGCATTTAGAAGTGTAAAGCATGAGAAAAGAATGATTTATGGATGTCAGCTTCTGTTTTGTTTATAACACGATGTTTGGGGGCATATGCTTGCCCCTTCATCAGATGAAGAGTGGACAGTACCAGGGGCTATTTTCACAGAGATGCTGTCAGGAAAACATGTCCCAACAACGTTGAAGACAGAAAATGTAAGACGAACATGAGCCCAGTAATGTACTAAAACATTGGCTTGATGGAATACAATACAATAAGAAAAGGCCAGTGATGCACTAAAATAACATGGTAATGGTGGGGTAAGGAATACAATTATACCGAAAAACAACATGTGGAGGCCGGTGATTTGCTAAAATAATAATAAATAAGTAATGATGGGGTAGAGAATGCCGGAAATAGTGTGGAGACCAGTTATGCAATACAAACAACGGGGAAAGAACATAGGATGGGAAGTATGATCATGGTTTATGGTTGGACGTCCATACATCTGGCCTTTCTCGTATCAATACATTAACACAACATACCATTACACTGAAGGAACATGCCAAAAGACAGAACATGCTAGTACATCGACAGTACAAACCGATACATGGAGAGGGCATACTAATATATCGACTGAACATACCATCACAATGACAGGACATACAAATACATCTACTGAACATACCATCACATCAACGGGACACACCAATACATCGGCTGAACATACAATCACATCGTCTGAATATACCATCACATCAACGGGACATACCAATACACCGACTGAACATAACATCACGTCAACAGGACATACCGATACACCGACTAAACATACCATTACATCAACAGGACTTACCAATACACCGACTAAACATACCATCACATCAATGGGAGATACCAATACACCGAGTGAACATACCATTACATCAACAGGACATACCAATACACCGACTGAACATACCATTACATCAACGGGACATATCAATACATCCACTGAACATACCATCACATCAACGGGACATACCAATACATGTACTGAACATACCATCACATCAACAGGACATACCAATACATGTACTGAACATGCCATCACATCAACAGGACATACAAATACATGTACTGAACATACCATCACATCAACGGGACATACCAACACATGTACTGAACATACCATCACATCAACAGGACATACCAATACATGTACTGAACATACCATCACATCAACGGGACATACCAATACATGTACTGAACATACTATCACATCAACAGGACACACAAATACATGTACTGAACATACCATCACATCAACGGGACATACCAATACATGTACTGAGCATACCATCACATCAACAGGATATACCAATACATGTACTGAACATACCATCACATCAACGGGACATACCAATACATGTACTGAACATACCATCACATCAACGGGACATACCAATACATCGACTGAACATACCATCACATTGACAGGACATACAAATACATCTACTGAACATACCATCACATCAACGGGACATACCAATACATCGACTGAAAATACCATCACATCAACGGGACATACCAATACATGTACTGAACATACCATCACATCAATGGGACATACCAATACATCGACTGAACATACCATCACATCGACAGGACATACAAATACATCTACTGAACATACCATCACATCAACAGAACATACCATTACATCAACAGGACATACCAATACACCGACTAAACATAGCATCACATCAATGGGAGATACCAATACACCGAGTGAACATACCATTACATCAACAGGACATATCAATACATCTACTGAACATACCATCACATCAACGGGACATACCAATACATGTACTGAACATACCATCACATCAACAGGACATACCAATACATCGACTGAACATGCCATCACATCAACAGGACATACAAATACATGTACTGAACATACCATCACATCAACGGGACATACCATATTGATGAACATACCAGCACATGGACTGAACATGACTGTTTTCCAGACTAGACACAGAAAGGAGCCATTGGAAGAAGTCATAGTGCAGAGTTGTGGCCCTTGGTCATCCTGTGACCAGCTGGATGTATAAACACGTACGAGCAGCTGCGGGACCAACTCTAACGACGCACTCGGGTGCCCGCACCCGAAAGCGTTTACCACCTCCGTTCACCAAGAATGCATTGATTTAGGTCCTGCAGGAACAGTGAATACAGGTACCACATCACGTGATCAAACGGCTTGTCCACTGTGCGACGTCATGTCGAGGCACGCCTCAACGCCCGAGATGGTCACACGTGTTACTAGAGATTTTTTTTTAACTTTTCATGCTGCGATGTGTTTGTTGGCATGTGCCTGAAAAAACGAGCGATCAGCCGTCGTTTGTAAATATGGCCTATAGACATGTTGAATCAAGAGTGACGCCTGTGATAGCCTACCGAATTGTAAGATCTAGGGGTGTTTTATTGATATAAAACCTCGAACATACCATCACATCAACAGGACATACCAATACATGTACTGAACATGCCATCACATCAACAGGACATACAAATACATGTACTGAACATACCATCACATCAACGGGACATACCAATACATTTACTGAACATACCATCACATCAACAGGACATACCAATACATGTACTGAACATACCATCACATCAACGGGACATACCAATACATGTACTGAACATACCATCACATCAACAGGACATACCAATACATGTACTGAACATACCATCACATTGACAGAACATACAAATACATCTACTGAACATACCATCACATCAACAGGACATACCAATACATCGACTGAACATACCATCACATTGACAGGACATACAAATACATCTACTGAACATACCATCACATCAACGGGACATACCAATACATCGACTGAACATACCATCACATCAACGGGACATACCAATACATGTGCTGAACATACCATTGACATGTTTTCCAGACTAGGCACAGAAAGGAGCCATTGGAAGAAGTCATAGTGCAGAGTTGTGGCCCTTGGTCATCCTGTGACCAGCTGGATGTATAAACACGTACGAGCAGCTGCGGGACCAACTCTAACGACGCACTCGGGTGCCTGCACCCGAAAGCGTTTACCACCTCCGTTCACCAAGAATGCATTGAGTGAGGTCCTGCAGGAACAGTGAATACAGGTACCACATCACGTGATCAGACGGCTTGTCCACTGTGCGACGTCATGTCGAGGCATGCCTCAACGCCCGAGATGGTCACACGTGTTACTAGAGATTTTTTTTAACTTTTCATGCTGCGATGTGTTTGTTGGCATGTGCCTGAAAAAACGAGCGATCAGCCGTCGTTTGTAAATATGGCCTATAGACATGTTGAATCAAGAGTGACGCCTGTGATAGCCTACCGAATTGTAAGATCTAGGGGTGTTTTATTGATATAAAACCTCGAACATACCATCACATCAACAGGACATACCAATACATGTACTGAACATGCCATCACATCAACAGGACATACAAATACATGTACTGAACATACCATCACATCAACGGGACATACCAATACATTTACTGAACATACCATCACATCAACAGGACATACCAATACATGTACTGAACATACCATCACATCAACGGGACATACCAATACATGTACTGAACATACCATCACATCAACAGGACATACCAATACATGTACTGAACATACCATCACATTGACAGAACATACAAATACATCTACTGAACATACCATCACATCAACAGGACATACCAATACATCGACTGAACATACCATCACATTGACAGGACATACAAATACATCTACTGAACATACCATCACATCAACGGGACATACCAATACATCGACTGAACATACCATCACATCAACGGGACATACCAATACATGTGCTGAACATACCATTGACATGTTTTCCAGACTAGGCACAGAAAGGAGCCATTGGAAGAAGTCATAGTGCAGAGTTGTGGCCCTTGGTCATCCTGTGACCAGCTGGATGTATAAACACGTACGAGCAGCTGCGGGACCAACTCTAACGACGCACTCGGGTGCCTGCACCCGAAAGCGTTTACCACCTCCGTTCACCAAGAATGCATTGAGTGAGGTCCTGCAGGAACAGTGAATACAGGTACCACATCACGTGATCAGACGGCTTGTCCACTGTGCGACGTCATGTCGAGGCATGCCTCAACGCCCGAGATGGTCACACGTGTTACTAGAGATTTTTTTTAACTTTTCATGCTGCGATGTGTTTGTTGGCATGTGCCTGAAAAAACGAGCGATCAGCCGTCGTTTGTAAATATGGCCAATAGACATGTTGAATCAAGAGTGACGTCTGTGATAGCCTACCGAATTGTAAGATCTAGGGGTGTTTTATTGATATAAAACCTCGAACATACTTAGTGTGTTTGTCACTATTGTTTGAAAGAGCATGATATACACGGGGACGTTTCTTTTACACATGAGTGTAGACAGACTTAATACGTGTGGGGATGATTATATTTCCCCAGCACACGGGCGTCCTGTTGTATAGAGGGCTGTAATGAACAGTGTTGACCTGGACTGATCTACCGGTGACCCTCCCTCAATCGTACAACACGTACAGCCTGATGGTACCCACAATCACAGCCAGATTTCTCACAGGAACAGTGCAGCCTATGTATGATGACGGTGTCTCACACACACAAGTAGGTCAGACTTAGTCTAGGTCAGACAACGTTGGGGAGACATATCAGTTGGAACAGTACACAGAGTCGTCCGTTAGATACGCGCCACAAGACTATCGTTGCGCTGTCTACGTTACTCCAGGGAGGTCGTCTGAACATTACTCATCTGAACGTTACTCATCTGAACTTTACGAAACCATTGGTGAACGGTACCTTGAAGATGGCAGTAAGACTGGCGTTACCGTCCCTTTTAAAAAAAGGAGAAAGACACCACAAAAACATACACATGCGTACACGCAAGCACGTGCGCGCGCACACAGTGATTTTGGGGACACTCCCTTTCTCAAAAGACTCACAAATCCCGGTACATTATGGACCAGATAAAAACATCTGAGTTTGATCCCACCCACCCAGTCAGATGACTGGGGCTTAGTCTCTCGTATACACCGTGAAGTAAATATAACAGAAAACCCACGCAAGTCTATAAAATGTGGCCCGTCTCCATTTCCTTAGCTTCAGGTCTGAAAATGAAGAAGTCACAGGGCTCCGTTTCATCTGTAGTATTACGTTTTTTCTGGGTTTTTTTCCGTAAAATATGATCATTTCAGAGACTAGTTGTTTGTTTACCTGGGGTCGTCCCGGTCCGCTCCGTGATACCCAACAATGACACTCCGTTCCAGGCCAGCTGCGGGAGAGTGGGCATGGAGTTCACGTGTTGGTTTTAGTCAAATGACCAGTAGTCATATGGTGATGTATATAACACCTGGACAGTTAAATAATCACCAGTATAAGGATAATATGTATACCTTAATTTATATATCTATTAAACCATTTGGATGCACTATTCAACGCTCATTATGAGACAGGTGTTAGATTTTGAGTGTACGTGTGTAAACGATGTCTCCGGTTAGGCTGAGCTTATGAGTGAGATTTAAAATCAGTGAGTGGTTGAATAATCACATTTCAGTGTACAGATGAACCAAAGGAAAGATCCCTTATCAAATCTAAGAGTTCGTTTTTGATAAGAAGGGTTTCAGGTACTTGGCTCTGCGTGTTGTTGAGCGAGCGAGTGACTGAGTGCCATTATCACTGGTAGGGACACCTTCACACATTGTACCCATGTGGGGGAACCAAACCCGGATCTTGGCGTCACGTTTGGGCGTTTTGACTACTAGGCTAACCCTATTGAATGAGATTGTGGGTGTTATGTTACGCCGCATTCGCAACAACAACGGTTGTCACTTTGCCCTGTAAACAGAACAGACATTGTTTTTCCTTGACATAGAACAATGTTACTGTCGCTCAGTGCAACTGAATTACAGAAGGCTTCGTTAGATTTCTCCTGCTCTGACGTGTTTAAATTAATTTTGACGTAAATTTAAATTGTCAGCTATATCAGTCCTGTAGGGGCGAGGTTGTCCAGGCGTCATTCAGGGAGAGCCTACCAGATCAAACATAGTGAACTGTGATATACGACATTTCAAACTTTACAAGAGATTTACAATCTGATAAATGAGCGGAAACTAAGCGCTCGACGTCATGTAGCACGGGTACCGCAACAGTAGCCAAACCACAAACAGTGCCCGGCTTGTCCTGTCACCCTAATAATTAAGGCTTGTTTAACGTCTCCGTGAAACTGTCAAATAAACAGACTTATCTGTGGTCATACATCAGCACTACCCCCGCCCAACATTACACTGTATCTAGCGAGCAGATGTCACTGGTGCCTCACAATCATCCACCCACTCACGCCCAGTGCAGTCGAAAGACCCGATATTTATACCCCAGCCTGCAGCCACCCTGACAGACAACGCCTTCACCATGGACGTCCGGTCTGGAGCTCTGCTGGTATTACTTCTCGCCGTGGTCGCTGGGCAGACCGTCGACCTCACTGTGTTGCCGGGGTCGAAGGGAAAAGACGTCGTGGAGACAGTTGTGGACAGGATCCGCAGTAACTGCATCTTTCCCGAGGACAGGCTCTTCCTCCGGCGTCTGGCGTATGTAGAGTCCAAAGATGGCCAAGACCCCAAGACCTACAGGAAAGACTTCCATGGGGGAATCTGGCAGGTGCGTGCATCACAATAAGTGAATTGTCATCTCCGTTATATAGAGTCGTTATTTAAAATGAAACTGCTCTTGTGCACGTGTTTGAACACTGTATACGTTGCGTGTCAGTGCAGTGTCGATCTATTTGATGGACATATCGATGGACATGAAACATGGCTTTCCTTGACCATCTCCGCAATGGTCCTACCACGATGACCCTACCCGATCCCTTCGGCTGGGCTGGTGACAGTCTGGGAGATCCAGGATTCAAACACACGGTAACCACGGTAACCGGGATCTGTATTGCAGACTGGTATATATGGATTTGCTTGAATACACATACACAAACGTATGTACAATGTTTTATGCGTGTACGCAATATAGAGACACACATAGCTATACGTGTATGGAGACAAACAGACCGAATCACGGATGTCCTCTTGCACTCATCTTTCAACAGCTCATTGTCCACTTTAACGTCCCCCTTCACCCCACACTCACACGGCCATTCACACACTCATTCAAGTCTTAACCCTCTAGGTTGACGAGGCCAAGTTTAACGCCACAAGACGCTGCCCGTTCATCGTGTTCGAGGAATGCTCGCTGATCGAGTCGTCCTTCAACATCACATGGCAGAACACCGAATGGCAGGACCTGAGAAAGCCTCTGTACTCTGGCCTGGCTGCTTCTCTCTACATGCTCATCAGGCTGGGCTTCATCAACACCATGCCTGGTGACTTGGTGGGACAGGCCGACACTTGGTCACATTATTACCACCTTGGCAGCCCCGATTCCGACTTCATCAGTGCCGCCAACGTCGTCAAGGACGGTATGGAAGCTGTAGGCCTTACACAGTACCTGGTCTAAAATCTGAAACTAAACAAGAAAGTTTTCTTTGTGAGCATTATTAAGTGATGGTGGTAGGCCTTTACCCAGGTTTGAGTGGTGTAGACCTTGACAGGTGAAGCTCCATTTATGGTTGTAGAGAATAGGCCTGTCGGTGATGAAGGTTAGGCTCTCTCTCTATGATTGGGGTGAGTGGGCCTTAGTCGGTGATGGAAGTTAGGCTGTCTCTCATAGGTTGAGATCGGTAGAATTTATCATGCCTTAGTCAACGATGGCTGTTGACATTTAACTAGTTCATCTAAGACTATCATTTCCTTAACATCTGTTTTACTATACCGGCGTATGTACTAGATGATAGCGATAGAGTCTGTTCCCTACTGATTCTCTTCTTCGTGTTCTGCAGATTGTAAAGGGCAGCTGGACTTGGCGTTTATCATCGACAGCAGTGGCAGCATCTACTTCACCGACTACATCACTATGCTCATGTTCATACAGAACATCACCAGGGCTCTCGACTTCGGTCCAGATGCCACCCGCTTCGCTGCCGTCGTCTATGGGACTCTGTCGCAGGTGTCCTTCTACTTCGACACGTATTCCAACAAGTCTCAAGTCGTCGATGCCATCGTGCGTATCAAGAAAGATGACGGCGGCACGCACACATTTGATGCCATTGATCTGGCCAGTAGGTTCATGAAGGCTTGTCATGTTGTCATAGTATAATGTGTTGGACAATAGAGCAATACGGGTATCTGTGTGTGAATCCCAACTTCCATGTGTCTCCATATAGAAAAGACATTTAAAAAAATATTACAGCAATATCACGACTGGTGGAGACTCATGTTTCCGACGTGACGCTTTAACCACTGGACTAATCCACCGCTCCCAGAGCAACATAGCAACAGACAGGAACACGAGCCTGAATATGTCAGAACAACTCCTCGTGAACTCGTAGCGAAGTTGAGTAGTATAGTTTGGGCCCCTGGACTGTAGGGTAGCCTGTTTTATAGCGTTGGTTCGTCTTGTCGGACTCAGGTTCGATTCCCAATGTAGGTAATGTCTGAAGCTCATTTCTGGTGTTCCCAAACGTGAAAATGCTGGAATGTCCCTCACTCACTCACTCACTCCGAAGGCAAGGGTTCGATTACTGACGTTGGTGCATCGAGGTTACACACGCTTTAGAGTGACACGCTTGAGAAAAGCGAAATGTGCCCCTCGCTCACCAATCGTAACCTCTTGACCACACCTTGCTTCACCAGTTGACATGTCTTCTGTTACAGCTGAAGAAGTGTTCAACCCTACACACGGGGCGAGGCCAGGGGTACCAAAGGTGGCCATCTTGTTGACTGACGGGGCGTCTAATAACCTCAACTTCACCGTTGCAGCTGCAGAGAGGGCAAAAAGCAAGGGCATCACATTCTTCACTGTCGGTACGTTCCACTACATAACAGTGATGGACTTGTCAAGGAACGTCTTACTTGACAATGGCGTCACAAAACAAACCTTGACTTGACCTCACAACAAGCTGACACTGATATCCGTGTAACCACGCCCACTGTCTCTTTCTGAGCATTCATCAGATGCTGATTTACTGTGCCCTCAACAACACATTTTGTGTAAACAATGAGAGATGCTGATTTACTTTGTCCGCGCCCACGTTCACTGTCCAGTACCAGAAATGTTGATCATTCTCTGTCCTCGCCCACGGTCAGTGTCCATTGCCAGAGACTCTGATATCCTGTGTCCCCTCCCACGTTCAGTATCCAGAACCAGAGATGCTGATTTACCAAGTCCCCGACCACTGTATCTGCAGGTATTGGCTCCATCAATCGACAGGAACTGCAGGCTGTAGCCTCGGACCCCAACTGCACACATGTGTTCGTCCTGGACAACTTCTCAGAGATAGACAGTCTCCTCAATGAGATGAGGAAAGGTTCTTGTTCAGGTAAAAAACTGACGGGTAGTATTTAACACAACTGAAATGTTCAGCTTCGGTAGCATATAAATCATGTGAATAATATAAACAGCGCTAGCAAGCAGGAAAACTTCACGGCTCTATATTGAGTCGTCCTAAGTACAAAGCGTTTGACAGACTTAGTTTGAGGTGAATATTTCAGCCCCCATCGTGTATAGCAACATCACCATGAACGCCAATTCAACGATCGTCAAGGAACTGATGCCCAATGTTACCGAGAAGACCACAATCAAGATTGATCAGGAGTGGCACTTTGAGACCGGAAGGGGAGATGTTGTGGTAGGTACTTGTGTTTGTGTAACGGGGGTAGCTGGTTGAGGGTGGTTTCTGCTGTGGGATGTCTTAGTTTATGGGTCAGAGTGGTGTTCGAAAAGGGCAGACGTCTTAGAAGGTACACACGACGTTTAAACCAAGAACTGTCTTGGGTGGTGTACGTTTTTGAAGTCGGAAAGGGACGTTTTGTCACTTGAAATTTAGGAAGATGTACCAGTTGGCAGGCTGATAATATCATGATTATAATTACTTAGTTCGAGCAAATATTCTGAAACCAATATTTCCACGGCCCTTTCTTAAGTTCTGGCAGTGGATCACTATTTTGTATGCAATTGGGAAGGTCATGTGCAACGCCAGATTATTGGTGTACACCTGGAGTGAGTGAGTATGGTTGTAGGCAACTTTAGCAATATTCTGGGAATATCAAGGGGATACCGGAGTTGGGCTTCACACACGTGGGCAATGAAACCCAAGTGTTCAGCAAAACCTTTACTATGCTACCTCAGCGTCCCGACCCGATGGCAACTAGAGATGTAATTTCTGAGGAGTGTTTCTTGATCATTTAGTTGGCATAAATTATACCCCAGGGGAAATGGTTATACCCTTATTTTCACATTGTTACTCACGCCCTTGTCCTTGACCTTCACAGAAGGCTGAAGTGACGTGTGGTGTCCTGGACATCTACACATCATCAGAGACACCCAATCCAGGCCCAGCTTTCTTTGACCAAAAGTTCTCTGCGACCGACGGCCAGCCGGCCATCATCTCCCTGGCCGGCTCTCATGACGGCAGACCCTTATATGTCACCGTCATCGGCACCAAACTTCCGGACTCTGCCTCGGGGCTCCTGAAATGCCAGGACGCCAAGTACTCAGTGTCTGTGGACAAGAAGCAAGGTAATCCGGTATACTCCCTGGCGGCTGTAATTGTGTGAATGGTTGGCTGCATTATGTGTCAAGTCTCTCGATTCACAACATCAATATTTGCTTATCATGTATGTTGTCGCTACTATATGAAGACCTCTCTCCGAGGTGGCACTTTGCTTTGTGGACAGTAACGGACTCCTAGTCAGTTGTTTACACAGGGCTTACATTGGTTGTGAAACTGGTAATTGTGTCTTGTGTGTTGCAGACATCCAGATACTGTGCCAGGAAAACGGTGTCTTAAGAAACTGCACGAAACAGGACTACATCCATGCAGAGGTGAAGACACTCATTTGTGACGATAGTACGTATCAATATGCTATGTGTGACTCATCTGTGACAACAGTACACAGATATCGGAGATGCGAGACTTGAAAATCGTCAGTTGATGTGATCAATATCGCATGTCAGCGCAGATCCATATGTATCGCATGTCTGAACAGGTTCATATGTATCGCATGTCTCAGCAGGTCCATATGTATCGCAGTTTTGAGTAAGTCCATATGTATCGCATGTCTGAACAGGTCCATATGTATCGCATGTCTGAGCAGGTCAATATGTATCGCATGTCTCAGCCGGTCCATATATGTAGCACATGCCTGAGCAGGTCCATATGTATGGCATGTCTGAGCATGTCCATATATATCTGATGTCTCAGCAGGTCCATATGTATGGCATGTCTGAGCATGTCCACATATATCTGATGTCTGAGCAGGTCCATATGTATCACATGTCTCAGCAGGTCCATATGTACCTCATGTCTGAGCAGGTCCACGTGTGTCTCATGTCTCAGCAAGTCCATATGTATCATATATCTGAGCAAGTCCATATGTATCGCATGGTCATTGACTGTTGACGATGGATTGCCCTCCACGTATCGGACGGCGCCATGCCTACTTATTTCAAAAGACGATACTTGTTCTGTTAGAGAGACGCAAATAATGAGAATGACAAGTCCTTGTGGATGATAAAGTTGTACAATAGCCATGTTTCGGCATATGCTTATACCGTTTTCAAGCATGGGGGGGGGGTGGGGTGGGGGGGTTGGATACACATACATACTGCCAAGTTAAAATTGCTCCTGACTGCACCTAATAAGATCGCAGTTGTCTCCCTTTTCTCTAACTGCTATGTGATCATTTCAGATACCTGGGGCGACCTCGCCAACCCCTGCACCCCCGACAGCATTACCAAAGGTGTGTTCGTCCACCCTCACCCCTATGACTCCAGTATGTTCATCAAATGCGACCTGACCGGAAAGATGTATGTCACCATGTGCCCCGACCACGACATCTTCAACAAGGTGAACAACGTGATGTCCACGTTTTCGACAGGGTTAGGGATAGGGTTAGGATTAGAATTAGAGTTAGGGTAGGGTAGTTTAGGGTAGGGGTAGGGGTAGGGGTAGGGGTAGGGCGGGATAGAGGTGAGGTGAGGTGAGGTGAGGTGAGGTGAGGTGAGGTGAGGTGAGGTGGCATAAAAGCTAATAGGTAGTGTATATATGGGTGGATTCAAGGAAGATAGTGTGGGTTTTGGTGGGTTCAATTATGACAGTGTATGTCTGGGTGGATTCTGGGTAGGTAGTGCATCTCTGGATGGATTCAGGAATGGTAGTGTATGTGTAGGTGGAGTAAGGGATAATAGTGTATCTTTGGGTGGATTCAGGTACGTAGCGTATATCTTGGTGGATGTAAGGAAGGTAGTATATGTCTGGGTGAATTCAGTGATGGTAGTGTATGTCTGAGTGGATTCAGGAAGGTAGTGCATGTCTTGTGGATTTATTTAGGTAGTTTATATGTGAGTGGATTCAAAGATGGTAGTGTAAATCCGGGTGGTTTCAAAGCTGGTAGTGTATATCTAGTTGGAATGGTAGTGTATATTTGGATGGATTCAGGAATGGTACACAGTTTCTGGATTCAGGAATGGTAGTATATTTTTGGGTAGAGTCAGGGATGGTAGTGCATGTCTTACCTATGCAGTTAGGTAGTTTATATCTGGGTGAATTCAAGGTTGGTATGTCTTAGTGCATTAGGGTAGGTAGTGTATGCCTTGGTGCATTAGGGTAGGTAGTGTAGGTCTGGGTGGACTCAGGGTAGGTAATAAATGAAAGTTATCTCTGTTCTAGGAAACTATGTCGTGTGGATTTGCGAGCGTTTCCGTTCCAAGTGGGGGCACCCTCCTCCCGTCTAACATCCAGAATCCTTGCACGCCCCAGATGATACAGAAGGACGAATACTTCTTCCCCTACCCCCAGGACAAACACAAGTTCATCCACTGTGATGTATGGGGAGGTGCCTGGGTACAACATTGTGACACCAGCTTCCTCTGGAACGACATCGCGAAGACGTGCGTGGCAGACTTCTTTCATGAGTTTGACCCGTCTACACCCCAGCCCGTCACTATCCACAACCCATGTGTGGCGGGATCTGCTATCTTGTTTTACCCCCATCCAGACCAGTCCAAGTTTATACATTGTGACGTGGCAGGCAACTACTGGGTACAGTCGTGTCCTCTGGGCATGCGCTATGAGCCCACTGCCTACGTGTGTGTTACGTAAAGGTGGCGATTTAACCATCAGATATATCGTCACGTCAATAGATGGAAAATCCCTGATTTCGTGTCAATGTCAGTTTATTGCATGCTGTATGAATCACCAACATCGTGATGTACCTGAATAATAAACGTGTTGATAACGTCACGTTCCATTTGGAAAACGATTTTTAAACAATCCTTAAGTGTTGTTATGTTCGTGTCAGCGGTACTGTGGTAAAGGTAATGCAAAATAGGAAGCCAGTGGCTATGTCAACTAAATCCGTGATAATATTCACCAAACAACAACATATATCAGGCTTCTAGAAATGGCACAGGCTGCACAAAAAAAGTATACGTTGGTCTACAATCTTCAAACAACGTCACATTACAAATGCTTCTTTAAATGGTGTTAACACGCTTCCAGAAATGATCACATGCTATTAACGCTGAATGAACACCTTTGACCTGAAAGGCGTCTGTAGAGAGCAGCTGTCACAATACTATGTATGGGATCTTTTGCACAGAAGCAGATCCCAAAATTGTCCCAAAATATATCACACTTTCGCAGAACACAGTTTCTGTGTTAGCTGTACATATGAACACCTGTTACACGTTACAGACAGTCTAAAACATACTGAACGGCAAGAGAAACGTCACCCTACCAAACATTGTGACAGATATGTGAATGAATGAATGAATATCTTTATTTCCTCCAGACTGCAGTCCGAAGATCATTACAAACATATACATAAAATATTGACAGCAACATTACCACAGCAATATATCTACAATACATTCATATAGTCATACATAACTATATCATCTGCACAAACAAAAGAGAAGTTTGGAGAGGGAAGCAAGGAATATAAGTATTTACAGAAGAAGAAAATCATGCATCTCCATGACATTTCATCAATATCATTAGTTATTGGTAGTTCACCCCCCCAGAAAGCAGTGACAGCATTTCATCTTCAGATAGTAATTCTATTTGTACATAAACATCCACATCAAAGAGATCTATGAGATTTGAAAAGAAGTTATTTCTGTTGTCCATATTGTGTTCACAGTGCAGAATTATATGGCAGTCATAATCATTACAATATCTTTTCAGAGTTCGAAGTATTTTGAATGAGCTCAAGGAACACCTTTGACCTGAAAGGCGTCTGTAGAGAGCAACTGTCACAATACTGTCATGTATGGGATCTTTTGTACAGAAGCAGGTTAGTCATTGTCCCAATGACCCGTGAAGGTCCCAGGGTAGAATAGGCCTTCACAACCCATGCTTGCCATAAAAGGCGACTGTGCTTGTCGTAAGAGGCGTACAACGGGATTGGGTCGTCAGGCTCGCTGACTTGGTTGACACATGTCATCGGTTCCCAATTGCGCAGATCGATGCTCATGTTGTTGATCACTGGATTGTCTTGTCCAGACTGGATTATTTACAGACGGCCACCATTTAGCTGGAATATTGCTGCGTCTGGGGTAAAACTAAGCTCACTCACTCATTGTCCCAAAATATATCACACTTCCGCAGAACACAGTTTCTGTTAGCTGTACATAAGAACACATGTTACAGGTTACGGACAGTCTAAAAAATACTGAACGGCAAGAGAAACGTCACCATACCAAACATTGTGACAGATATGTTTCATCTTAATGTTTAGTATTTTTTCACTTTTTAAATATTAGTTAGACTTAGTTAATGTTCAGGAAAATTTGGTTTCAGGTTCTGTATTTGATGCAAAAAACACATGTCGTCAAAACGCAGTTACTAAACTTATGATGGAACGAGATTTCGTGATTATTTCATAAATATGACAATGCACGTGCATCCCGAGGTGTCATCCCTATAAGAAGAGGGACCGAACATGCATCGAATCATTCACTGTCGACAGTAGCGACATGCCACGATTATCAAGGGAACAAAGGAACAGATCTAGGAAGACTGAATGCTGGCCATACTGCAAGACATGTTGCAAATCATCTTTCTGTTCATGTTCGAACAATATGCTGCAGCAACGAGTCCAAGCCACCAGAAGCACGGAGTGCACGGACTACCATTGGTAATCACCAGAGACCAATCAGTGCCGATACAGTGCTCAGGCGTTTGAGGCAGAGGAACGTTAGTTGTTGCATGCCTTACCGGGGGTCCGGTCGTCATTAGTCGACATTGTCGTGCTCGTCTCCAGTGGGCCACACATCATCGGAATTGGTGTCACCGGGACTTGTGAACTTTCTCCAGCGAAAGCTGGTATTGCGTCATGATGAGTGATAGCAGAGTGAGAGCCTTGCGACGACGAAGGGAGCGTTTTGCAAATGATTGTTTCCGGGGTGATCCCAGCATAGCGGTGTGGGTGCAATTGCTCTTCATCACAAGCTAGGCCCTCTATTGTTCCAGAATATTGGTCCTGGTAGAAGAAATGGCGTAACATCTGCCCGCTACACTGATCAAGCGCTGAGACCCTTCGTCATGCCACATTTTGTTCATCATGGAAACCACATCTTCCAGCAGGATAAGGTACGTGCCCATACTGCGAGAACAACTACAGACTTTCTCCGTCAACACGGCATACAACTCTTCAATGGCCTGTCCTCTGTCCAGACTTAAACCCGATAGAACAATTGTGGGACGAGATTCAGAGGAGGCTCAATGATGTGCGACCAAGTCCAAAAACTTCGGCCTAACTCTCTCATTCGTAACAGCGAGACTGGGAACAAGCTCCTTTGGTCTTCATCAATCTTCTTATCAACTCCATGTACAGACGATGCCAGCTTTTGTCAATACTCAAGGAGACCATACACGTTACTAACTCTCGGATCGCACTGTCGCGCCACCTGTTGACTTTTTTACTTGTAATTGTTTGAAATTCGTTTTTAGGTAATAATCAGTCGTGATGATTTTTAAATCTATCTGACAATTATTGTGTTATTTGCATGAGTTTGAATTGAACTGATTACCGATTTCAAAAAGGGATTGCCGTTTCTTTTGCGGTTCAGTGTACTTATATGTTCATGAGAAAAAATGTCTGTATATAATTGAAGAATGTTGCATATCCTTTACATGAAACTGATATCTCCATACGTCTAAGATTAAATACCCACCAGCTAAAGTGAAGCTCTGTAGGCAATACTCATAAGTAATGACATGAGAAAATCATATTACCAAAACGTAGAATAATTTCTATAAAAGCTGGTCCAAGACCAGGAAGGTTATGGCCTCTATATTTTGGGATGGCCAAAACTTCATCCACACTGATGAACGAATCAGAAAAAAGCTTGCATTATTTGCCGAGCTGCTATCAAACGGTCTTCATATTTTACCCGTCGTCATCCTTGGTTACCTGGGACACAGACAATGGTATTACGATGTGCGTCGGGGACATGCGATACCGGGGAACGTTACAGACAATGGTATTACGATGTGCGTCGGGGACATGCGATCCTGGGGAACGTTACAGACAATGGTATTACGATGTGCGTCGGGGACATGCGATACCGGGGAACGTTACAGACAATGGTATTACGATGTGCGTCGGGGACATGCGATACCGGGGAACGTTACCCCTACTCAGCAGTATTCTGGCTATACGGGGTTAGTCTGTAAAGCATGGTGTCTGAACCTGACAATCCAGTGATCAATGGCGTGGGCATCCATCTACGAAGTTGGGATACGATGACATGTCGAGAAAGTCTTTGACCACATAGCAAAGTGGAGAGTATTGAAACGGTTTCAGGCCCTGCACTGGTAAGGAGCACTCTCACCAAATTCAGTCAAACTTGTTGCCAGGGAAACGCAAAAAAATATCTATTCAGAAATCCAAAACTAGCAAAATACACAGGTTTACAACTAGACCGATCTATATGAAAAGTTTGGTGAAGTAATGTTTTTAATGTCCTGGTGAGGAGAGACAAATGTGCAAGGGCTGACAGATGTAGTTCATTGTAGTACCCTGATAAAACACGTTCCGGCGTATAACGAGCGTATTTGATTCTGTCGACACCAAGGTCAAGTGACAGTCCATGAGCCAGGTTGTTCTTTAGGAACGATGGTCAAAACGTAGCGGATACGATCGAAGTTGGGAAAATGCTTACAGTTATTGTGCCACCCATTACTGAATCTCCAAACAAAGTACCCTAACCACGTACGTCAATCTGGAAACGATCGCCGATAGATGGGCGTGACGCTATGTTTGTTTACAGTGTGAAAGTAGTCCCTAAAATTTGCATATGACTTCTTTAATATCCTTTGGCTTTATCCTTCCGAGAACACCGCCTATTGTATGATAAAATAATTCTTTCTTAAAAAAGGAAAATAAAATAGGACTAAAATACAGCCTAGCCTTACTTAGACTGACAGGATAACCATGTCCAGTATGGTCCTGAGACAACACGTTACAGCGAGTGGTTTTATGTGGTTGATATGCACGTCATGCAATGCACATCAGCAGTTGTAGTTTGTGTACAACAGTTGGCGGAAAGCAATTATTTACTCACATCTTGGTGGAAATTCCACTTTGCTTGTCTACATCTCCTCCTTGATACTCCACAGTCATATTTAGGCTCATTAACCATGTTGCTCTAATAGACTTACCATGCAGAATGTACTTACCACAGCATGGATAAAGTTGCTCAATTCTCATATCAAATACTCTACTTCAAAATTCAGTTATGGATAATAAACTTAAACTGTTGTAATTATTACATTCGATATACCATTATGAGGGAACTTGACACCGGTTGTTGAATAGGCAGTCAATGCGAGTGGCTAGCACCAAATCTAGGCATGTTGTGGGCAGAGGTAGTGACCCCTGGACTTCAAAAGGTGACTTTTGAGAGGTTTGACGTGGCGTTCATTTGTCAGATCACGTGAATGTATATTACATAGTTTCGGAATAACAGCCCTACACGATAGAGGTATAACATTTTACAGTCAAATGCTAGTAGTGATTGCTTCGAAGAGGTCAAGTGTTCTGAGAATGCAAGCTGAGTCGCCATGGCTTTGTTTTATCGTGATGCCCATGGCAATGTTCATGACTGATGTCAAAGACATGGCTGGTTTCAGAACATGTACACACGGAGAGCAATATGGCACTCCTCTTGCTGAAATGGAACCATATGGGATATTTCAGACCTTGACTATATGTTTGCAGCTTGCTAGCTGCAGTCGTGTCACATTCAATTCCAAAACGCTGGTTGCCAGGATACACATGGCATCAAGTAATGGTTCATCAATTAAACGGAAGAAATTGGAACAAAATGAAGTCTGGATTTGCCGGAGAAAAGCAAGTTTTGTAAGAATATAAAATTCACTCTTTCAAAGTAAAGCAATGGACAGAATATCGTTTATATAGTTATGTGAAGCCTTTACCTGTGTGCTGATGGTACTTTGTCTGACGGTACTTTGTCTGACGGTACTTTGTCTGACGGTACTTTGTCTGACACTTTGTCTGACGGTACTTTGTCTGACATGCTGCTATTTGCATTACCCTTATACTGAGACACTGATCTCAAGGTTAGTTAAGGGCAATCAAGGGTAGTTCCGCACTGTGTCATGCTACTTGAGTGTAATCGTGTAGCGATGTTCGTGTTCATGCTCGTGAACAAAACTGTAAACTGATATATATGATTCAAAATATGATTAAATCAGTAACCGACACATTCAAGCATTGGATGTACTCATCCTGACGACAAATAGAGATATAGTTTAAAACTGCGACCAAGGGCACACATGACGGAAATGTTTCATTGAAAAACTCGTGAAGCGAAATACGAGAGAATCTTGTGCGCCCATTCTTTACTAACAGACTGTACAGTGTAAATGTAATACAGTCGTCGCCTCGTCTGCCTTCCTGTCCGTCCGTTCGTCCGTCAAAAATCGTTCAATATTTTTAGACCAACATTGGTAGATATAACACACTGAACTTAAGGTTGGGACTATTGCTATTTACAGATTTTGTACATTTTTATTCTTCTTGGTTTGTATGGAAACGTTTTGGACTTAGTTTTAGACTTAGGTTCATATTAGTGCCGTTTGCTATTTACGTGTCTTTGTGCTTTATCATTTTCTGGGTTTCCATGCAAACGATTTGGACCCCTCCCTTTTGAACCTGAGCACAACCCAAAACCCCATTTGATATCTTTCAACAGAACATGGCAGATGTATGAAACAGATCTTGAAGTGATGTCCTTTGCTGTTTACGGATATTAGGCATTTCTAATTTTCATTATTTCCATGGCAACGATCCTAACTCGAGTCTAAGAAAACATCAAGTAACAATCAGATGATTTGTTGTTTCCAATATGTAGGGGCGTGGGGATATGTCATCTTTTGATGTTAGTTTTGGATGATTTCTCTATTTTTCGTTTTCCTAGTCCTTGATATGCTTCCATGAGAATAGCATGCAGAATTTGTCAAATTGTTTTTCAGAAGTGGCAATAGTCCAGACTGTTTCTGGACAAGTATGTTTGCAGAAATTAATGTAATTGTTGAGCACAGTAACATAAAACATTTTCACTTCACCATACTCCTACTGCATGTGGACAAGCCTACGATATGGCAAGTGCTAACAACATTCACGTCATGAATCACTGTTTTAAATCTGGAAGTGAGAGATTATAATCTTGGGTACCAGATGCATCTAGCTGATACTGCCTCCATTGTTCAACCAGTGTATGTAATCTTATTGCCACAATATTTGTGATTTCAAGGAAATATCAGTTTTGGTTTTTCAATCTGGTTACTCCTAAATCATCTGCAGTATCGATTGCCATTGTGACCCTGAAATCGGCATTTGAGGATACGTTTCAATTTGCTTTGGCTATATGCTGTTGAATACCTTTACAAGTGGAGCAGCCTGATCTGAAGACAAGGAATGTGTCTCTCATATCTTTGAGTTTATCTTTGTTGCACGGTATGAACTGTTATATCAACACTATTACGTCAGCAATCAGTCAACACGTATGCAAGTCTGTTCATCTTCATCAATATGAAACGTATGCTGAACAGCGAACCCGAAATCCGCTTCCATTCATCACCTTTATTACCGGTACAACTTACATTGCTGACATGCATATATGGACTTTTGACCACTGGACTTTGGTAATGACAGCGTGGAGTAAGGTAAAAAGCTGTACCAAATAAGGTGACCACAAGTCCATATAAACAACCAGGTCCATACAGTAACACATGTATTTTGAACGGTCATATTATAGCAACGTACAGATACATAATACAAGCCAGTGTTCCTTTAAACCTACTTTCATGAACATGTTAATGTGAAAGTGCATGAAGAGTTGCAAGTAAATACCACCAAAATTCCCATACACATCGCTCAAAATATTATGCTGAACATAACGAAATAACGATAATTTCCATAAATGTTATGAAATTCCGAAAGTATCGGGTTTGATTTGCATGAAGTGGGAAACATACCTGGCAATAACATTAAAATGCTTAGAATATTTCTGTGGCATGAAATGTGTAAAAAATACCAGAAATAAAGCATACATACACTTTCGTGACGTACTGCGGTCCTGTATGAGTAGAGCAACATATTGTCGAATTCAGCGTGATGCTACCTGGCCTTAAAAAGCGACTGACAGAAACTGGCGCTTATAATGAACTTCCACGTGCAGATAATGCGCGAATTGAAACCAGGTATCGCCACTGGTTTGAGAAACCGGTTACGGTCTGAAGAGAAAAACAAAAAATACTACCTTGGTCGACTACCATTTCCTGTTCACATGTTAAACCTACACTACCTGTAACGTTTTTGGTCTTCTAAGTATCATGAGATAAAATGTCAAGCTCATGGCGTCTCTAGAGGAAGTATATTATTTGCCACCAGATTATCAGCTCGTCAAATGTTGTAAATGAGGTCCATGGTTCTTTGGTATTACCTAGTAATTTTAACCTGCTGCGTCGTTTGAAAGTATGTGCAAACAAACAACTGAATTAGTAAAATAGACAAAGATAGAGTGCATCATCAAGGTATGACATTATGTCTCAGCCATTCACTCACTCACCCAAAGATTACTGGAATCACTGTAACTATTGGTATCTTCCCTTATCCCAACAGAATCTGTCTCCCCGATACGTGAGATGAGTTGATAACAGTAAAGTTAATAATGTGAATTAACTGGCAGAGGATGATGATGACAGTATGCTTTCTTCATACATGCTTTCTGTATGCTTACATGAAGTCTTAACATTTCTCTCATTTCAAAGGATCCCTGTTCTGAATGTCAGCCAGGAACTAAATGTATACAGCCTCGGAGTGGTCAAACAAAGTGTGTCCACAACGGTGAGTGCATAAATGACTTCATCTCAACATATCGAATTATTGTCCTCCCGAGAGGGTACGTAAGTTCCAAAACATTTCATGTACGTATAGACTTCCACTGTTTTAATCGTAGTATATGTGTATTTTTAATTTTTGGCTAGATGTGACTAAATTGCTAACAGCTGAGGGGATGATGTAAATCCAAGTAGGGTCCATGCAGGTAGCAAAAGTACTGTAAATCCCTATGGCCCCTAGTATGGTGACAATCTATAGCCTGATTTTATGTTGCATTGTCCGAATAGTGATATTAGTTTTAACTCTCTTCGCTAGTTTTAATTCGCATTGTGATATTCTAGTTGTTTTACTGTCCTTCGCCGACAGATTTTATAATATACATACAGTCCTTTTCTTTGTTAAATGTTCTCGTCACAATATGGTTGAGATATTGCCGATGGGACGTTAAATATTAACTCACTCACTCAACATATCGTTCCTTTTGATATTTTACTGACGGTGCACTAAAACAAGTTTAGATATTAAAGTTTTCATATTTTAACATACGTCCCTAATACTATGGGGTGAATAGTTATGTTCTTCACATAAACAATTACGTTGTATTACAAACTATTTGCTTTGTGTGTTTCCGTGTTTAAAACTGAATATGTCAACGATGAACAATACACATCATACGAAATGTGTTGAGCATAGTCCATATTCACTTCACTTATGCCTTGATTTCTGTAGATGTCGTTGAGGCACCTGCGCTTATACCACCCTCTGGGAATCTACCAGGCTCAGCCCTGTTCATCCTGTACGTTATCTCCCAGCCTCTGTCTTCCAAGTCTCCGGCCTCCTTGAACTGTATCTTGCAGGATTAATTTTGCATGGCCTCTTCAACGGAAAACCTGCCAGTACCATTTTAGTGTTCGCATCTTCACAACAGTGGGGAGGCCATCCTGGGGTCCTATAGCTTCCATGATCTTTCTGGAACCTCCTCGTTCGTCACATGGATGCCTAGGTTCTTTCTGTAGCATCTCATCTCACTTCCTGGGATCCTTCTTTCTAGCTCTACGGTAAGTGTCCCGATTTCAAGGGCGTAAAAAAGACCGACAGATGAAGGATCGCATTATTTGCATCATCGAGCGCAGACTGATGTTCTTGACTCTCCAAAGAGTGTGGAGTTTTGCTATTATCGCTGTTGTTTGTACAATATTATTCTTGTCACAATTTCAGGTTCTGGACCTTCGTCCGATATGATGGAGCCAAGGTATTTGAAGGGCTTCACTGTTTCAAGACTTGTCCCGATGTTTTTTAGATTTCTGGGGTGATGCCTTGGGTATTGTTAGTCATTAGCTTGGGTTTTCTAGCTCTGATGCCAATTGCATAGGTCGCTTGACCAAGATGTTCCATCAGGCTGGTCAGCTCATCTTTATTCATCAATATCGTCTGCAAATCGCAGATTTCTGACATTTCTGACATTTCTGACATTTCTTCCTTCAGTGGAGACTGTGCCTACATGATCTTCAAGGGCATCTTCCATAATCCTCTTTAGGACGACATTGAAGAGGGTGGATGAGAGAAGGCATCCCTACCGTACTCACACTATTGCGCAGAACCAGTCACCATTGCTCCATTCAGGAGCAGCGTGGCCTTAAAGTACAGTTGTTCTATCACTCGGACAAGGATGGCGTTGATGTTTTATTTCCTCATGATGGTCCACCAGGCAGCATGCCACGTTCAGAAGTTTTCTTGAAATCAATGAATACATGGTAAAGGCCTTGCTGGTGTTGTATTTCGCAGAGTTCCCTTAAATGATCTGCTCGGAGTTGCTTCAACGATCCGCTCAGTGGTGGTTTTCCCTGTTCTAACTCATGTTTGTTCTCCAGCGATGATGGTTTCCGTTGCAGGTTTTAGGCTGCTCAGTAGAGTTTTCAGCATGATCTTGCTTGGGTGGCTAATTAAACTGATGGTACGATAGTTGTTGCATCTTTGAAACAGATTTCCTATTTTTGGTATGGTGATGATCAGCGATTGTGTCCAAGTGGTTGGCCATGTTCCAGTGCTCCAGATATTACTGCAGATGGTTATGAGGGCTGTGATGTCTGCCTCTCCTCCTGCTTGGGCCATTTTCGAAGGTATGTTGTAAATGCTGACTTCCCGTGTTTCAGAGTTTTGACTGCCACTTCCACTTTCAGACGTAATATGATGAGTGAGTCCTCCTCTGGTTCTGCTAGTGGGCAATAGTCCACGTTACCGTACGTTCATAAACTGTTGCGTTTGACAACTCAGATGAACGGTGTGCAGTACCCATAGCCACCTTCGCTGTTGCTATTGACGAACAGGTCTTCACCACCTCAGCTCCTTTCAAACTCCGACCCAGGTAGGGTCCGTGCTGGCATTGGTCTTCAGTAATCCATGCTTGTTGTAAGACGCGAATTACGGGATAGGGGGACACCTTTCATCGAATCTCAGTTGAGTAGATCGATGGTCTCGCTGTTGTTCACTGGGGTGTCTGGACCAGATAAAGTATTTACAGACCAGATAGTGGTATATGAATGTATATTTACTTTTGGTGGTGCTTGTTTTGACCCTGTCATGATACATTAAACATCCCGAGACAGGAGGTAATGTGCTTCATATTTTACTTTAGCGGTAAAGATCCGGGTTTGTTTGAATTTGTCTTCATATGTCATCGTATCCCAGTGGCATAAATGAATGCTCGTGCTGTTGATCACCGGATTGTCTAGTTCAGATCCGATTATTTACAGACCGCCTTCATAGAGCTGGAATAAGTCTGGAGAGCAATGTTATTCTACAAACAAACAAAATCACTTCTTACCTTGAAATTATTGCAGTAATAAATGGCTTGAGAGTTACGACAGACGATGAATGTTAAAATGATTAAGCTTGCTCTGTTCTTCTGATTGAGATTCATTACTATATTCCTATATTCTAGACCTCAAAGGATTGTTACAAAGGCGCGGGGGAACACAGGCGCAGGCACGATGTAAAACGAAACCACTCAACATGACAAGTCAAGGTAATTTGTTTCACTTGAGATTTCTTAAGACGAGCACCTGCAAACATCTGAGTGAGTATGCCTCAGTGACGTGCAACATGTACGCTCATAAGAGAAGCTATGTTTCAATCACAAGGAACAAGGTTTTCAATGTTGTAATAATGTACATAGTCCTTAAACCACTAAGGTTTTGAAAGTAATTGAATTAATTGATAAATATTGATATATCATTGTCCTCTGGAGAAGGTATGTAAGTTTCATGTTTTAATCGTAGTAAACAGTGTCCGCAGTAGTCAGTAGTGTTTGTACGAGTGCGTGCACAAATAACATTATTAATATGTAGTTCAAATCTTTTGGATGTGACATACTCATTACCTCCAATCATTTCAAAAGTTGTTGCTTTTCTATATGTTTCTGTTTTTAAGGCACTTATTTCAAAATAGGTAGATCGGAATGTACGCGTCAAAAACACGCACGTATTTTTTTTTGCGTGAAAAAGTACTGTAGTATATGTGTTCTTTTAACGTAAAGCTAAATAGCACAAACATCACCAACATCTGAAGTGAGTGAATGAGTTAATATTCAACGTCACATCGGCAGTATTGCAGCCATATCGTGACGAGAGCATTCTTAAAAACGGAATCTATGCATACCAACATCTGAAGGAATGAGTTAAATCCAGCTAGGGTCCCTGCGGGTAGCTAAGTTCCCACGGTCCCTAGTATGGTGACCTATAGCCCGGTGTTTAGATTGTATTTTCCTGTATTGTAATAGAATTAATGTTTTCATGTTTACATTAAGAAAAGTCCTAAAAGGCCCTCTCTTTAATCCCCTATCATGTGTTGTGTAACATCATCCTATCATGCGTAATGTATCACCATTGGCTTCCATCCTTATCCCCAATCATGTACATCGTCCTTATCTCCTATCTGTTTTATGTAAACATATCCTATCATCTGTAATGTATTACCATTGGCTTCCATCATTGTTATCATAACTGTTGTCTTCATATCAGTGCTTGTTTATACTGGCTTCCAGCTTTCGTTAATTCATTCCACTTGTTACTTTGTTACTGTTTTATGTGCACATATAAATATAGCTCTGTACCCAATTCTCAAAATGCAATCACCTGATGAAGGAGTAAGCATTAACTCCGAAACGTTGTGTTCTCATATAAAGAAGTTGACATCCATAAAAATCTTCATGAATATATAACAATCTATAAACATAAGTAAACAAATACGTCTAGTAGATCTCTCATGAGTGTAAACATGTTATTGATTTCGTCAAAATTGACTGACAATTGGTTGGAAGAGTTGTGAATATAATCAAGAGATTGAATACCTTCTGCGTGTAGTTGTTAGGACTGCACATTAACACACAACATCAAAAGACGAGCGGCGCTCATGTATCTCTATCACTGTCACTGTCAGCCGCATCCATTCGCGTCCTCGCACAAGGATATTGTCACTGCCATGCCTCCCGTGGTTTCTTATGTAGGGGCAAAGGTACTTCCCAGAATCTGAACACAATAGGCTTGAAATCGTCTTCGTTGTAGGCTGTGTTTTCAGACCCAATTTCAGACCCAGTCTTCAACATAAACACCGAATGTCGACAAGTGGGAATTCCAAGCCGAGATGAGAAGTGCTTTATGGTTCAACTTCTTTATTATACAAGGTCACAACGTTTCGAGACAGATTCTAGTCTCTTCTTTAGGTGAAAAGACCTGTCTCGAAACGTTGTGACCTTGTATAATAAAGAGGTTGAACCATAAAGCACTTTTAGTTTGATTCCTCCAACTTCTAAATGCCTTTGAAACAACGAGATGAGAACACGTCACTGGCATCCTGCGCAAAGCGTCGCCGAATTATTTACAGTAAGTCGTCCTCCGATGAAGAATATCAAGCGTAATTATTTGAGACATACAGTTTCCTATTATTCATATTCATCTTTGCTGTTGAGTTTGCCGATCCTAATTAAATGCCCCCTATGTGCCAGGGCGTGGAGTCATCCCAAAGATGACATCCTTACCTTGTCAGCTTGCTGACGGGTTTAACCTCTTTGGTCATGTGAACAAGGCGTCCGACTTCGGATCAGAAGGTCCGTCGTTCCTCCTCGTGGTGGGTGCTGGATAACGCCGAAAGCTTGCCAACACCCTCGTAGTGGACCCGGGTGGATATTTGGTCCATCAAACCGTTTGCCGTGGGTTGCGGCCCTGTGTCGACGGAGGAGGGGATCCTGGTGGTTGAGGGCAATAGGGGCCTGCAATCGTATTCCTGTTGCTCAATACACCTTCTTGGCCCTGACTTCACCTAGACGGGTGGTCGAATAGGCCCGGTTCGACCAATCGGCTGGTCACGCCAAGCCCTGTGCGTGGATTATGTAATTGCACAAATTTGATTTTGTATTGTTTCAATTTTGCTCTTGGCTTTTCACTCATATAACACTTGTAGATTTGAAAAGTGATGTTATGAACTTTACTTAGAGTCTTATGCCCAGAAGGCGGTGGCTCATGGGGCAATCTGTTAGATCGATTAATTTTCTATTAATCTTCTGCTGGAGTATACCATTTCAATATCCTTGGTGCTGCCAGTCGGAGACCCACTGGTGTATAGCAATGTCCATGTGATACTCGGTGGAGGGTGGGGAACTGGGATGGTGAACTTTCTGTTATTAACCATAGCTCAACCCAAAAAACATAAACGAGCACTAGATGAGTGTTTGTCCTCTGATGAGGAAAATATCACAAACAGATATCCAGATACATGGAGTAGATTCTTGGTTGTATCTTCGACTGATGGTAAACCACTCAAGCTCAATCCGTTTGCCACATCAAAAGCAATTTATGGACTTGTTGGTGATGTCCAAACTGTTAGAAAAATTAGATCAGGGTTTCTCCTCATAGAGCGTAAAACAGCAAAACAATCAGCTACCCTAATAGCCACAAAACAGCTTGCAAATACTGAAGTTTAAGTTTCTCCTCACAAGTCTTTGAACAGTAGCAAAGGCATCTTGAGGGACAGAGACCGCTGGCTTGCCCACATGAGTGAAAAGGAAATAGTTACTGAACTGCAAAACCAAGGAGTCATTCATGTTAAAAGATTCACGTTTAAGAAAAATGGGGAAATTTTAAATACAAACACATACTTAATTTCTTTTTCTCAACCCCAACACCCAAAGTACATAAAAGCTAGATATTGTAACATCGAAGTGGAACAGTATATTCCAAACCCACTTCGTTGTTACAAGTGTCAAACGTTTGGTCACGGTGCCCAATCCTGCAGAAATCGTGCAACATGCTATAGATGTGGTAAAGATGATCATGAAGGTTCTGACTGTTTGTCTTCTCCAAAATGTGTCAATTGTCTTGGAGATCATATGTCTTCGTCAAAGGCATGCCATGTCTGGAAACATGAATATGAAATTGTCAAAGACCAAATCCAAAAGACTGTCACATATCACGAGGCAAAACGTTTAGTTAATGTAGTCTCCCCTCAGTCATCAGCAGTACCATATTCTGCAGTTGTTGCTCGCCCCAATACTAAGTCTGTTCTGTCAGTTGCATGTCAGGCAGATATCACCTGGGTTAAAGCTGACAAACTTGCTTTAATTGCATTAGATTCTACTGTTGATAAACACCATGCAACATCGGCTTGCCAGACTGAATCACAAACAATATCGCCTGTTGTGAAAAATCCTTGTCATAAAGTAGATTATAGACAAAAATCTGATCGAGTACAAAAGGGATCACGTGATCCTGTACAAATCTATAACACGTTTCAACTTTTAGAAGACATGAACGTCTCTCCTCATCCCCGTGCGCGAAATAGAAGCAGTTCGCCTCGGAAGGGGAAATGTCGTTCCCCAGTACTACCACATGCTATAAAATGAACAATAACCCCTTAATCCAATGGAATTGCAGAGGACGTAGGACCGAATTTAATGAAGTACAATTACTAGCACAAGATTTTAAACCATCAGCATTTAGTTTTCAAGAAACGTACTTGAAACAAAATGATAAGTTCGAAATACCATTCTTATCATTCTTTTTCATCCCCTGGTGACAAAACCACTGGTGAATCTTCCATATTGGTGAGACATGGCATTGTCAATAGCCCTGTTCCTCTTAAAACCAATCTTCAGGCTGTTGCTGTTCGTCTTAAGTTACATATAACCCTTACTCTTTGTTCCTTGTATATCTCCCCTTCTTCTATTCGCCGTCAGAATGATCTTCAAGATTTGTATGACCAATTACCAAAACCTTGTATCATAATAGGTGATCTCAATGCACTCCTGATATCAACAGTAAAGGGAAAGTTCTTGAAGAGTTTATATCTGATAATAATTTATGTACATTCAATGATGGCTCTGACACATATTTACATCCTGGAACGGGAACATATTCTTCCCTAGACATGTTACTCACTGATTCAAACGTTTATAATGAGTTTGAATGGTCAGTCCATAATGATCTTTGAGTGACCATTCTCCAACAGTACTTACAGCAATTAACCCTTCCGATGGAATTTTTCAAAGGCCAATTGGCCATTATTTCAGGCCACCTGCCTTATGGAACTTAAATCAGACCTTTTCATGGATGTACCTGATCCAATTAAAATGTTCTCGGACAAACTAAAACATATAGCTGATGAGACTATTCCTAAGTCCTCAGTAAATCCGCACATCCGTAAACCATGGTTTAATGATGAATGCAAACAGGCTAGGTAAAAGAGGAAGAAAGCAGAGAAATATTGTCGTCTTCATCCCACTGTGCATTACTTAAATAATGTAAAAATCGGTTACGCTAAAGCTCGATGAACGTTTAAACACATTAAACGTCATACTTGGAAAAATTCCAGACTTATCAAACAAACCTAGAGAAGAAACCAGTGAATTTTAAATCTGATAATGGTGAAGTTATAATGAGGTATTTTCATTACACGAACTTCATACTGCGCTATCACAGACTCACGATACTGCAACAGGACCTGATGATATCCATTACCAACTCTTAAAACACTTGCCTGAATCATGTCTCGAAACGTTACTTGGCATTTTTGACCATATTTGGATAACACAACATTTTCCCCCTTCATGGCGAAAAGCCATAGTTGTTCCTATTCCAAAGCCTGGGAGGGATCATACAGATCCGTCAATTACCGACGTATTTCCTTAACTAGCTGCGTTTGCAAAACCATGGAGCGAATGGTAAATAATCGCTTAGTTTGGTTTTTGGAAACCAACAATCTGATTACTGATATACAATGTGGTATTCGTAAAAACCGAAGCACAACTGACCACTTGGTTTGTTTGGAATCATTTCTTAAAAATTCTTTCATTAAAAAACAACAGGCAGTATCAATCTTTTTTGATCTCGAAAAAGCATATGATACTACTTGGAAGCATGGCATTTTAAAAGATTTACATTCTTTTGGGTTGAGAGGTCGCTTGCCTCAGTTTATATCTAATTTTATAAATGACAGACAGTTTCAAGTACGTGTGGGACCCTCTTAGACTACTTTCATCAAGATCAGGACGTACCACAATGTAGTATTTTGTGTGTGACTTTATTAAGTATTAAATCAATAGTCTCTCTAAGGTTTTCAGCGATTCAGTAGACGGATCACTATTTGTGGATGATTTTAATGGTTCTTGTGGAGGTAGAAATATGCATACAATAGAGAGGCAATTACAAATTTGTCTCAATAAATTTGAAAAAAATGGTCACTTGAAAACGGGTTTAAATGATCTATAACAAAAACAAATTGCTTGCATTTCTGCAGAAAGTATAAACCACATAAAGGTCCAGAATTATTTTTAAATGGCATCCCCATCAAAGTAGTAAAGGAGGCCATATTCTTGGGTCTTATTTTCGACTCACATCTAACTTTTCCACCCCACATTAAATCCCTTAAAACTAAATGCCTTAACACTAAATGCCTTAACACTAAATGCCTGAAGGCACTTGATATGTTAAAAGTTTCCAATTCAAAGTGGGGAGGAGACCAAACTACCCTACTCCACCTATACAGATCTCTCATCCGTTCGAAACTTGATTACGGCTCCATCGTTTATGGTGCAGCCTGCAAATGCAACCTCAAAATGCTTGATCCTGTCCACCATCAAGGTCTAAGACTATGTCTTGAGTCATTTAGAACTTGTCCTATTGACATTCGTTACGTCGAGGCCGATGAGCCATCTCTTACTCAACGACGTATAAAACTCTCCTTACAGTATATAACAAAAGTACAATGTAATGAGGCCAATCTTGCATTTAACTGTGCTATTCATCCTCTTTATGAGGATCTATACAATAAAAAGTCTTCTCTTTCTCCGCCTCTAGAACTTAGAGTGAAACCTTTTTTGTCTGCATGCGTCATTGAGCTAGCCAATATATCGCCTTCCCGTCTGCTTTCGTCTTATTATTTCTCCTTATTGGCAGTTAATTAGACCCTAACACTGACGAGGTTTAAGAAATCAGAAACAGATGAATTACAATATAAACATGAACATAATCAATTAGAAAGTAAGTATAATACATAGAAATCTTTATTTACAGATGGGGCCAAGGATGGTGGCACAGTGGCTTGTGCCACTGTCATTGAATCCAGAACAATATCTTTCAGATTACCGGATAAGAGTTCTATTTTCACAGTGGAAGCAAACGCTATATTATCGACTCTCAAATATATTGAAAAACATCCTAGACATAAACAGTATATTACCTATTCCGATTCTCTTTCTTGCCTCCAGGCAATTAAAATCCTGTCATGTAAACATCCACTTTTAATAGAAATAATTGAATTATATAATAATCTTGCTACTTGCCAATACGACATCGTCTTTTGTTAGTTACCCAGCCATGTAGACATTTCTGGCAACACAATGGCCGATCTTGCTGCTAAGGCAGCACTCAAAACATCCGTGACTTCACTTCCTATTCTATACTCTGATTATAAAGCTACAATTAGAACGTATTTCCGAGATCTGATGCAAAATAGGTCGGACACCCAAGTGGGTGTAAATAAATTACATGAAATGAAACCTTATATTGGTTAAAACCACTTGGGTTGTCAGTCCAGATTTGAGGAGGTCATTTTGCAGCAATGTCGCACTGGCCATACGAGATATACTTATGAATAACTTTTGAAAGGTGAATCACAGTCAAGCATATCTTGCTTGACTGTGTTGAGTATTCCATCACAAGGGATCAGTATTTTAATTCACAAACTATGAAGGATCTTTTTAGCAATATTAGCCCTCATTTAAGTATTAAATAGATACATATTTTAAAATTGGAAAATTAAATTAGTAAAAAGTGGCTGTACCTTCAAAGGGGTTGAAGTCCTGTAAAATAATAATCCTCCTGAGAGGTTACATAAGTCCAAAAACATTTGAAGTAAATTTTCCAGTTTTACAGCATTTTAATCGTAGAATAAGTGTGTTTTACTTTATGGGTAGACTTGTCTAAATTGCTAAATCCAACTAGGGTCCATGCAGGAAGTAAATGTACTGTAAGTCCCCATGGTCCTTAATATGGTGATCTACCTTCAGGTGTTGGCAACCTATAGCTCATTTTTATTTTGTATTGTCCTCTGTAGATACATTGTTTCAGGTCTATTCACTAGTTTTACATTCTACTCTGTGATATTCTAGTTAGTTTTACTGTCCTTCGTTGACAGGGTTTTACAATGCATGTGCTATTAATTCATTTGTATTTTTATAATTACTCGTTCTCGTCACGACATAGATGCAATATTGCCGATGTGGCGTTAAATATTAACTCAATTACTCACTCACCTAGCACGGGACTCGGAAATTTTGTGGCCGCTACGTTGAACAAAATAAACCTCAGTACCCAACTACTCGTGACAAACCAAAATTATTTTATGCGGGTCATAAACATGATATGACAGGGGAACGAGCTTAATATACTATAATAGGTAATTCGATCGCTATTTGTGTTTAGCTACACGCGTGTGTATTCAACGACCCTAATATTAATATTAGAGCACATTCTATCACCAGTTCGGTTCAGTGAAATATTTGAAACATAAGTGTGTATATAACCTCATATAGTAATGTTAGAGCACACTCTATCACCAGTTCGGTTCAGTTAAATATTTGAAACATAAGTGTGTATATAACCTGATATAGCAATGTAAGCACAGTTCATTGCCAGTGGTGTTCATTACAGATCTCTAGGGGAACTGGATATCCGCTGACATGGAAGGAGTTGGTTTAATACAATCTTTGACTTGTAGCCCCTCGTTTGCTAATCATTTCTACTGCTTGGCGCCAGTGACGTCTACCGTCATGAGCATTACACTGCACATCCAGAAGCGTCACTCACTGGAGAAACAGACGCAGTGGGGAAATGTGACCTTAACTGGACCCGATGGAAGATTGTCGATTGAGACTGGACATTGTGTGACAAATGATGGCACGCTCTGCATATTTGTAATTGATGCAAAGACATCCTCTAGTGTCCTGCACTTGCACTCTTACCGGGAAGTCACGCATCCACATCATCTTTAATTGGTGAGAAAATACTACGTGAACAAGTATGTATGGGTGTATTGCTTATTATCTCGCGAGATTTTCATACGATAGACAACTTAAGGTTAAATTGTATTCCACCCTTTCAGAAATAGGAAGCGGTTCACTTGTCACTCTTCTTGGCATGAAATTGCATAGTTTGACTGCAGTTCTAGATGACAGCATTGATGTCTCTATCGTAGCAGATGTCACGTCGTGGTTCGCATGTGAATAACATCGAAAGTCATATGCAACTTTATCTCAACAAGTAGTAAGTGAGAACTTAGAAACACAGCAAGATTGCTTTGGCAGTGTGTCCGTTATCGTGTGACTAAAACATGCCATTTTAATAATAAATACAGGAAAACAGCCAGACCATGACAGATAGAGCATATAATCATTTAAGTATTCAGTACAATCAAATACAATAAACGGAACGTATTTAGCCAGAAACTGAAGGTGCATGCCAACACTATCACGGGAACCGAGGGAACAAGCCTAAGGAAGACTGAATGCTGGCCTGACTGCAAGAAGGCATGTTGCAAATCATATCTGTGTTATGTTCTAACAATATACCGCCTGCAGCAACGAGTTCAAGCCACTGGAAGCACAGTGAACAGTTCTCTTTGTAGAAGACTGCCTGTGATATTGTTTAGGCACATTCGGCAGATTGTCCATCAGTACCTGCAAAATCGTTCCACTAGGGGTACGGAGACTGCACGGATTACCATTGGTAATCACCAGAGACCAATCAGCGCCTGTACAGTTCGTTAGCATCAGGCCTTACCGAGGTCCGATCCTGACTGTTTGACTTCGTGGGCCAGTGGACCACACATCACGGAGTCACGGCGAGTGGCAAACTATAGTCTTCTCCGATGAAAGTCGACTTTGCGTGTCGACAGCTGATGGCATAGTGAAAATGTGGTGTCCTTCAGCAAGAACACGCCCGTGCCCATGTAGCCGTGTGTTTGAAAGTTCTGGGCTGCTGCTCAAGACGACACAAGGCAATGGTGGTGAAGATGAAGATTTATTAAATGGAGAATGAAGCTGTTGCTGAGCCAAGTTCTGGAAAACGAAATGATGCTTCGACCTCAGCAACAGCAAGTGAAGTCATAGAATTTCAGAACCAAGTAAATAATTTAAATATTAAACAGTTCAAATTATCACAGTACTGTCAGCTAGTGTATATATATAGTTGTTCAAATATTCAAAAGCACATGGCCAAAGGAAGTCAGGACAAAGGGCACAACAGCCAATAAGAACATAGGTAGCACATCAAAGGAAGTCTTTGATGTGTCATATTAATAGAAAAGGGAAACTCCCAAAGAATGGGTTACCCGGCTAAAAATAGAAAGGCAGTGAAGGGAAATCCTTGTTGACAAGGCTCCAGATACAGAAGAAAAAGGTGAAGATGCACAGAGGTGGCATTCAACGGCAAGACACAGACAACATGGAACAAAGGAACATTGAACAGATGATGATGTCTATGAAATATGTGATGAATGAATTTATGAATGATGTTGTGAACTACAGCATTAATAACATCCTGCTACACCCATAGTGTCAGAGCAGCTAGAGACTATCTCACTCAACACTACATACAAACTCAATGGACTGTCCACAGTCCGACAGGACAAGACTCAGAGGAGGCTCGGTGATGTGTGACCAACACCGACAACTGTAGCTGAGCTCTCTCGTATCACAGCCTGGGTGCAAGTTCCTATGGCCTTCATCAATCGTTTCATCCACTCCATGTACAGACGACACAAAGCTCAAGGAGGACGCACACGTTACTGACTTTCGGATCTTACCGTCGCGCCACCTGCACTTGTAATTATCTGAAATTCGTCTTTAAGTATTGATGATCAAACATGTTTATCTTGAAATCTGTAAGACAATTATAATATTTACGTGTGTTTGAATTGAACCGATCAATACTTTCAAACGAGTAGCGTTTTTGCGGTTCAGTGTATATATGTCGATTAAGAAAATAGACAGTGTAAAATTCTTTAAATGAAGATGGCGTGTAAACCGTCACAGACGGATAAATATTTGATGTTTTTTCCGACCCTGATAAGGTGAGGGCCAATCATTTGAACTCATCCATACCCAACTCGATCATGGCTCCAAATGTGATGGTTAAGCCTGTAACATCAATACTAAACTTCCAAATATAATCAACACCAAGGTCCCATGTCTTGTCTTGGATCTATCGGAGCATCACGTATTTGCATATGTATCTGAGGGGTAAATCTTTATGTATATCATTATGCTATATTTCGTAATGTGGAAGCTGATGAGCCGTAGGTAAATCTACATTTTCAGTATATTTACAGTACGTCACAGACGTAAATGGTGATCCGTAAGCCCTGCACACAACACAAATTTTGTTGGCTTCCTGGTATTGCTACAGTGACTAATGTGCCGTCACAAAAGGTATAGGAAGTCCCCTTAGAACCAGCAAGATATAATACAGACAAGTCTAATACATTCCATCTTATGTATTGTGCGGACAAGAGTAAAATTCACAATAGAGGTTTCTAGTATAATGCAACTGATCATGAGTCAAATCTAAAGTAATGGACCATTACTATGCTATAATAGCAACTCAACAAAATCTTTGTTTTCAGTGAGAAACAGTTCTAAATATTTCACAACAAACGATCTTAAATGTAGGTCAGGCTTGATGAAGAGGCAGACAGATGAAGGTAGACGGAATGATGACACACAATCTCAGTGTAAGTCAAGTCCGTTCAAGTCTGTGTGTGTCGTCAACACAACAACCAGCCTTATATATACACAATCACTGATTCTTGAGCAGGCCAGCGAAGTATCGAAGCTTCGCGATCGGCCTCATTTACCAATGGTCAAAACACACCAAAGGGAGACAGCTCTACCTTGAAGGCGTGCCGCTGAAACGCTGTTACCTTCATACTAATTGTTACCCATAACTATTACTCAAAACTCTAAACATTGTGACCAAATAACTATCACTTAATACACAACAATGCAAATTACAGAAAATACACCCTCTTAACAATATGAATTATTTATTCATTTCGGAATCCCTTGAGTTTAATGATTAAAGATTCTCATTGCCACACAGGGCAGGATCCTGATGAAGCAGGGAGTGCGTAATATAGTTAGCACATTGTTTATCTTTTCACAATCAGAACCATCATGGCATTCAACACCAATCCGTGACCGACATGTTGACATATCAACCACCTATTCTAGCACTTTATTGAATGACTAATTATAACAGCTCTTCAAAACCTATTTTAAATGTCAGTTTAAGGACTGCTAATTAAAGTGACCCGCCTATTTGCGTCTGACCGCGTATGAATACAATAAACTCGTTGACTCTAAACAAACATGTCGGGCATCGGCGTTTTCTACCTCAGCAGCTTCTTAGATGCTATTGAATTAACAAGCAAATGGGTCCAAGGTAAGCCCCTCGGCCACATCACATTGAAAACGGTTATGAAACCCACCTATTTGCGAGCTGAGTTTGGTCTACCCACATGAACTACTGCTTTAGATCCACTGTCATATCCAGCTGATACATTGGCCATTTCTATTAATTGTCGTAAAGACGGTAATTCCGAAAGTGTCCATATAAAAAACACAATGCACGTGATTTTTCCTGTGTTAGTCCACGTGTGTTTCCTGTGTTAGTCCAAATTAACGGGAACGGAAGTGTAAGATAACAGTGTGTCATTTCTTGCAAAGTGACCCCTGAACTGAAGATATATAACCAAACACCGTCACTGCTCTTGTTCATGACGAGATCGGTTTTTAAAGGACAGCTTTAACTTCTCACAATATAGTAGCGGATATGGAATAGATGTCGGTCGATGGTGTATATGCAACATGATGATATGTAAATGGTCGTACTGCGTCGGACACACACGGCAAGCTCACATTCATCTCTTATATGGGAACCAGCACAGTGGACTATTTCCTCGTCTCGAGTCAATTATTTGATAAAGTTGTGGATCTAAAGGTTTGTGATCGTGTTGAATCTGGCCATATGCCAGTATTGTGTACCTTTATCCCACCAGTAATCATCACTTTAGTTTCATCGATATTGACTTTGAGTTTCCATGTGGTACAACATTTACTAATACTATTTAACAATAGCTGCACATCTTTATGTGTCGTGCTAAGATTGTATCATCAGCGTATAACATCAAAACTTGAATAGTAGCAACGTCTGTATATGAATCGAGTGACGATCGGTTTACTGGAATGTCAGTACACCAATAATCTACTAACTGGTCTTCAAGGTCAATTATGTTCATACATGCATACATACATACAACCATACACACAGCCATACATAAATACATACACACACACACACACACACACACACACACACACACACACGCACGGAAATAAAAAAAAAGCAACAAACAACTGCTATTACTCTGTATCCCTCAGATTTATGCAACTGCAACTAGGATATGTCGAAATAAACCATTCTGGCCTACGGGATACGTAACAAGTTATCCAGAAAAGCATGCTTACTCATAAAATCGGGCATAATTTTAGAAAAACAAATGACTAACTGCTGAAATCAATAGATCAGACTAATGATGGCATTTAGGCCGTTCATCTAGGTATGACGACGGAAAGTCCATTCACCTTGTATGTTTTCATTCATGAAGTTTATGTAAAGAGCGCAATACCTGAAATCCACAGTAAAGCGTCCTTTTACATGTCTACAAAATATATAGGTGGCATGTCCACCTGTAGATAGACAGGTCTGGATAATGTTATACATGTTAGGACATGCCGTGTTCTTTCGTTCCTTTATGGGATTATCACATATCTCTGTCTCTCAACCAGTCCTGGTTTTACTTTTGAGATGACCCCTTACCTGTTTCGTGTCATAGTGATAGTGAGATGCCATGGCAACCTACATCCATAACAGTTTCAGCATGGAAGTTATTGTTGTTTTCATATCGTTTATCGTTTATATCGTTTATAAAGGCGCTAAGTCTAATAATGTAATACAATATCATCGAGCACTAATTTACAAAAAATCATGGTCTGTTCCAAATGAGTCGCTAGCGTTGCTCATATCTGCACTAATCTCTTTCCCAGTAAAGTCCTTTTTCATGTTTCATATCGCCCTACCACTGGGACTGTAGTCACACCGAACTTATTTTTACAGATATTTCACACGTTCAATTATCAGCTTCGTTAATTGTAGAGATAATCCTGAAACACTTCTTTCTCTATTTCCGACAGTACTCTAGTATCAGGAATCAATAAGCAATTATTTATTTGATTTAATTGTGTCTATTGTTAATGTATGACTGTTACGATATATCTGTAATACTGCCCATGTGAAGCGTGTAAATTTTCACTCACTCGTTAGGGTCATCGTTACACTAAGCATTCACTCAAGAGTCGCTGAATTTAGTTTGAACATATACAAAGACCGCTTACGTTATATCAATGACTCATATGTTCTTGTTCTTGCTCTTTCTATCTTTGCAGCCCGTGCGGTATGGAGGCGTTGGTTTGTGTATTCGCCTGCAGCCCGTGCGGTATGGAGGCGTTGGTTTGTGTATTCACCTGCAGCCCGTTCGGTATGGAGGCGTTGGTTTGTGTATTCGCCTGCAGCCCGTGCGGTATGGAGGCGTTGGTTTGTGTATTCACCTGCAGCCCGTTCGGTATGGAGGCGTTGGTTTGTGTATTCGCCTGCAGCCCGAGGTTTGGGTTGCCTTTCTATACATGAAACTGACATATTCCTCATTCAACTGTGAGGTAGAATTACATCGAAAAATTCAAGAACTGTAATTGGACTGGGGTTTTAAAGGTCATTGAATGGAATTGTAATGGTTCCTTAGCCTTTCCCATGACCTATTCTAACATGTATTTAATCACGTACTTGGACGATGAGGAGCAAGTGCTGATAAGCGTCAACCATGGCTGGAACGGACATTTTCTCTCTGTATGGGTTAACACATCCATTTCTGTTTATGAGATTGCAAATGGTAACGTTCGGCGCAAAAGATTTCTTAGAATCTAACTTATTGATTGTAGCTTACACATATGTGTTTTACATCCTTAGACATTAAGAGAGCTTCACTCTGATTCCAGAGGTTCAGCTACCATTATGAAAAAGTCCCGAGCTGCCGTATCATTCTTGCTAAAACGGTCGGGGAATTTCTTAATACTAATACAAGCCTGGATTCCGAAAATCAAGATAGGAAGCACTCAGTTTATAAAGTCAATACGTTAACGGAGTGCTGCTGTTGATATATCGTTTTACACCAGTGACCTAAAATACGGTACAATATCCTATTTGACTTTGAAATCTAAGCTATAGTATTCGTCAGCTTTGTCACTTTTTACGGCAGTGTTTACTTACTCTAAATCAGATATTTCTGAGTCGGAATCTAAAATTGTAACTCCATGCAGCACTTTCATTTTGTATTACAGTACGGTATGGTGGTTGGTTGTTAAACGAGGTGATCAGATGTTTTTCATCTGCAGTATTCCAGCTATATGCCGGCTATCTGTATATTATCAAACCTGGACCAGAACATATAGTGATCAACAGCATGGGGATACGATGACTCGTGTCATGAAGAAGCTACCAGTGGTCTGCTCATATCTGTTTCTGTGTTTAAATGAAAGACTTCTGGTTAGTCATAAACGGAACAAAATTCTGTTTTTTTAAAAAAGACTTGTGGTTAATTAATACCAAGCGCTTAAAAGTTGCTAAAAAGCCGTCTGCTTCTCTCGCCCGCAAACGAAACCACAGACAGGCTACGTAACACTGTCGCCAGAGAACCGGAAGTGAAGTAATAGAAGGAACGATTTCCAGTTAGTTCTATATAAAATGTGTAGCAAGCTCGTCATTTTGCTGATCTTTCACGTCACCAAACACATGTTGAATTGTTGTGTTGCCGTCAATTGCTCCTTGGGTCGGGTGATGGTGTTACTATGCACAGATTTCCACCGGACTCCTTAGTTTGTTCTTAAATTGATTGTTTGTGTATGCGAAGCGAGCGTTGTGGAAACCTGTGGTATATACTAAATCGGATGGTTCGCCCCCTACCACGCTTCCAGGATAGAGAATGGAGTTCAAGTTTCATCGAGTTTATAAAATAAAGACTACACATTGCTGACCAAAAGGATGTTCTATGAATATAACGCTTTCTTCCTCGGACGCGAGGTTGTGGTCGAAGTGCCAATATTATCGTAAATAATATTATATCGGTCCCCGCCTCTATTCCAAGAGTGAAATTGTTATGTTATAAGCAATGTCATGTAGAATCCTAATGTCGATCAACAAAAGTTTTACTACCAGTGAAAAGTAATTTTGATTTTGTAAGTCAGTGAAAAGAAACTTAAATAGCATTTATCTTCAGACAGGATGAAGTCCGTTAGAGTTATTGAGATTATGGTTTCTTTTCATCAAGTTAGAAAATCCAAACTACTTTTTACCAGTAGTTAAATGTGTATTTGAATCATGGCCAAAAGGATTTTGCATTACACAACTTGTAACATAACGACTTTTTCCACGGAAGCAAGGTGAGGGTCGCAGTGACATTAATATTGCTAGTAATATTAAATTGCCCTCCACCTCGCTTCCAAGTGAGTGAGTGAGTTAATATTTAACGTCACATCGGCAATATTGCAGCCATATCGTGACGAGAACGAGTAATGATAAAAATTGTAAAACCTTGTCAACGAAGTAAAACTAACTAGAATATCACAGACTAGAATGTAAAACTAGTGAAGAGATCTAAAACAATGCATCTATAGAGGACTGTACAATATAAAAATGAGCCAGAGGCTGCTAACAACTGAAGGTAGATCACCATACTAGGGACCATGGGGACTTACATTACTTTTGCTACCTGCATGGACCCTACCTGGATTTACACCATCACCTCAGCCGTTCGCAATTTAGGCACATCTAGCCATACATTTAAAAAGACACATACACTACGATTAAAATAGCGGGGAGAGTGAATTTACTTTGAATGTTTGTGGGCTTGTGGACCCTCTCGGGAGGATAATAATTTTACAGTACTTTAACCCCCCTTGAGGATACTGCCACTAACAATCTTAGCTATTTATTCAAACTTCCGATCATAAAATATTTAATATCTATTTACAAGTCTGGTATCAAATCTAATTCTTTTTAAAATGCTAGAATTAAAGAGAACTGATGTTGCTAAAAAGATCCTTCGTAGTTCGTGATTTGAAATATTTATCCCTTGTGATCGAATATTAGACACAGTCAAGCAGGATATGCTTGACTGTGATTATGTCATCACAAGGGACACAAAACGGAGGATCTTCACCTTTCAGTATGTATTCGTGTGTGTATCTTGTGTGGCCAATGCGACATCGTTGCATGATGACCTCCTCAAATCTGGACCGACAACCCAAATAGGTATAACCAACATAAGGTTTTATCGCATGTAATGCATTTATACCTACTTGGGAGTCGCACTTCTTTTGCATCAGATCATTTATATAAGATCTAGTGGTAGCTTTATAATTAGCGTAAGGGATAAGAAGTGGTGTCACAGATTTGTTGAGTGCTGCTTTAGCAGCAAAGTCCGCCAATGTGTTACCAGAGATTCCTACACGGCTGGGTAACCAACAAAAGACGATGTCGTATTGGTCAGTAGCAAGATCATTATACAATTGAATGATTTCAGTTAAAATGGATGTTTGCATGATAAGTTTCTAATAGCGTGAAGGCAAGAAAGAGAGTCTGAAAAGATGATATATTGTTTATACGTAGGGTGTCTATTACTATATTTTAAGACTGTTAAAATGACGTTAGCTTCCGCTGTGAAAATAGAACTGTTATCACGCAATCGGGAAGATATTGTTCTGGATCCAATGAAAGTGGCACAAGCCATTGCGCCACAATCCTTGGATCCATCAGTAAACAAGGATTTATATGTACTGTATTTACTACGTAATTGACTAAATTCTTGCTTATGTTGTAGTTCATTAGTTTCTGACTTTTTAGATGTGGTTAATGCTAGGTCCACTTGGGGCCTGACCAATTGCCAAGGAGGAGAAGAAAGAAGGCGTGATGGAGCTATGTTATCCAGCTCAGTGCCGGCAGCAGAAATATATTGTTTATTTCTCAAACGAAGAGGCGGAGAAGATGTCTTCTTGTATAAATTCTCATATAGAGAAGTGAAAACACAGTTATATGCAGGGTTTGACTCATTGGAGTATAGTTTTGTTATGTACTGTAAAGCTAGTTTTATACTTCGCTGCTCAAGAGATGGCTCATCAGCCTCGACGTCACAGTTTTCACAATAATAGGGAAGTGGCCACTTCCACAGAGACCCTCATGGACAGACCATTCAAATTAGTTTAATAATGTTGAATCTGTAATTGAGTGAGTTAATATTTAATGTCACATCGGCAATATTTCAGCCATATCGTGACGGGAACATAACATTAAAATGGAATATACAAGTATTATAAAAGGGTGTCGACGAAGGACAGTAAAATAACTAGAACATCACACAAAAGAATGCAAAACTAATAGCTATGTCTAAACAGTTTATCTATAGAGGACAATACAATCTAAAACTGGGCTATAGATTGCTAACATCAGAAGGTAGATCACGATACTAGGGACCATGGGGACTTACAGTACCTTTGCTACCTGTATGGACCCTAGTTGGATTTACATCATCCCCTCAGCTGTTAGCAATTTGGACAAATCTAGCCAAAACTTAAAAATACGCATATGCTACGATTAAGAACAGTGGAAAGTTTAAATGTACTGTGAATGTTTTTGGACTAACGTACCCTCTCAGGAAGACAATAATTTTACAATACATCAACCCCAAGTTACTAATCTAAACTACCAATAATTAAAATACATCTATCTACAGAACACACCATTCAAAATGCAACAAAAAAAACAATAATTAGATGAAAATTAACATTTGTATAAAAGATCCTTAAGGGTTTTGACATTGAAATATTTATTCCTTGTGATGGAGAATTCAACAAAGTCAAGCAGAATATGCTTGACTGTGACTCTCTCATCATAAGGGATACAAAATGGAGGATCCTCATCTTTCAATAGGTATGCATGAGTATATCTAGTATGGCCAATACGACATCGTCGTAAAATAAAACAACCTCTTCACATCTGGACTGACAACCCAATTAGGTATAACCAATATAGGGTTTTATCTCATGTACTTTATTGATGCCTACCTAGGTGTCCCACTTCTTTTCCTTAAGATCACGGATATAAGATCTAATGTTAGCTTTATAATCAGAGTATGGAATAAGAAGTGGTGTCACAGATTTGTTGAGTGCTGCGTTGGCAGCAAGATCGGCCATTGCGTTACCGGAAATGACTACATGGCTGGGTAACCAACAGAAGACAATGTCTTACTGGCCAGTAGCAAGATTATTATACAATTCAATAATTTCAATTAAAAGTGGATGTTTACAAGAGATATCTTTAATAGCCCGAAGGCAAGAAAGAGAGTCGGGTAGATTATATACTGTTTATGTTTCGGGTGTCTCTTAATATATTTAAGAGTTGTCAGTTTGGCGTTAGCTTCTGCTGTAAAAATAGAACTGTTATCTGGTAATATAGAAGATATTGTTCTGGATCCAATGACTGTGGCACAAGCCACAGCGCCACCGTCCTTGGACCCATCCGTAAATAAGGATTTATAATTATTATATTTATGTTTCAATTGATTATATTATTTTTTATACTGTAAATCATGCGTTTCTGATTTTTAAAAGTCGTTAATGTTAGGTCAAATTGCGGCCTAACCAAATGCCAAGGAGGAGAAGAAAGAAGACGGGAAGGAGCTATGATTTCCAGCTCAATGCTGACAGCAGAAATAAGTGGTTTTATTCTTAAACCAAGAGGCGGAACAAGAGAAGATTTCTTCTTGTATAAATCCTCATACAGAGGATTGAAAACACAGTTATATGCAGGGTTTGACTCATTTGAATATAGTTTTGTTACATACTGTAAAGCTTATTTCATACGTCGCTGCTCAAGAGATGGTTCATCAGCCTCGACATACATTCTGTCTACAGGTGAAGTTCTGAAGGAGCCAAGACAAAGTCTTAGACCTTGGTGATGGACAGAATCAAGAAGTTTGAGATTCCTTTTGCGGGCTCCACCATAGACGATGGAGCCATAATCAAGTTTAGAATGATCGATATAGATGGAAAAGGGTAGCTTGATCCCCTCCCCATTTTGAATTTGAAACCCCTTTCAACAAGTCAAGTGTTTTCAGACATTTAGTTTTAAGTGATTTAATATGTGGTAAAAAACGTTAAATGTGAATCAAAGATTAGACTTGGCTTCCTTCACAACTTTAACGGGCGTCCCATCTAGAGACAGTTCAGGGTCTTTATGTGGTTTGTATTTACGACAAAAATGTATAGAGTTAGTGTTCGATTTAGAGAATTTAAAGCCGTTTTCAAGACACCATTTATTAATCTTGGTCAAACACAACTGCAATTGCCGTTTAATGGTATTCATATTTTTACCACGACAAGAAACATTACAATTATCCACAAATAACGACCCATCAATTGAATCGTTTAAAATTTTTGATAAACTGTTGATCTTGATGCTAAAAAGAGTGACAGACAAAATACTGCCCTGTGGAACACCCTGATCCTGATTGTAATGATCAGACCGGGTAGAACCCACACGGACCTGGAATTGTCTGTTATTTAAAAAGTTGGCTATAAATTGCGGCAAACGACAAATCCAAATTCATGTAAATCTATCAAAATGCCATGTTTCCAGGTTGTGTCATATGCTTTTTCAAGATCAAAAAAGATAGACACAGCACGTTGTTTATTAATTATTGCGTCTTTAACAAATGATTCCAGTCGCACTAAGTGGTCGACAGTATTTCTGGTTTTTACGGAAACCACACTGTATATCTGTGATGAGATTATTTGTTTCCAACTATCAAACAAGTCGATTATTTATCATGCGTTCCATGGTCTTGCAAACACAGCTAGTTAATGAAATCGGACGATAATTGGATGGATCCGTATGATCACGTCCAGGTTTAGGTATTGGTACTACTATGGCGTCACGAGATGAAGGAGGAAAGTTACCCGATGTCCAAATATCATCAAATTTATTGAGAAGAGTTTCCAGACAGGATTCTGGTAAATGTTTCAGGAGCTGATAATGGATGTTGTCAGCTCCTGTAGCAGTATCATGAGCTTGATCAAGAGCAGTATGGAGTTCATGAATAGAAAACGTTTCATTATAGTCTTCCCCATTATCAAAATTGAAATTAATAGTTTTCTTTTCTTGTTGTTTTTGATATTGCTGAAATTTAGGTATATAATTAGAAGAGAAGAATGTTTAGCGAGAGTTTCGCCCAGTTTATTCACAATATCTGATTTATCAGTAAGTAGTTGATCCCCATGTTTAAGAGTGAGTGAGTGAGTTAGTTTTACGCCGCGCTCAGTAATATTCTACCCCGGGACCTTCACGGGTCCTATGTTTAAGATAATGGACAGTAGATTTAGTAGCTTTACCTTTTATTTTCTGGATCATGTTCCATACCTTGGACATGGGCGTTTGTTCTGTTTAAAAGTACGCCTCGCTTTAGCATTTAAAATTTTAAATTCATTTAAATTATGCACCATAGGATGCCTTCCTAGCTTGTTTGCAGTTATCGTTGAACCATGGTTTCCGAATATGTGGAACTGGAGAGGAATTTGGTATACACTCATCGGCTATGGATTTCAATTCATCAGAAAAGCATTTAATAGCATCGGGAAAGTCAACAAAACGTTCAGGTTTCAGCACACAGTGTTTCATGTAAAGCCAAGTAAGCCTTTTTAAAATTCCGGATGGAGGAACATCAAATAGAGTTACAGCTTTTAATATAGTAGGAAAATGGTCACTTCCACAGAGGTCATCGTGGACTGACCATTCAAATTCATTTAGTAGTTCTGAATTTGTGTGAGACATGTCAAGAGCCGAATAAGTCCCTGTACCAGGGTGTAACTAAGTGCTAGAACCATCATTATAAATACATAAATCATTGTCAGATCAACATTGCTCCAACAATGTACCTTTAGTGTTTGTAGTTACTCTACCCCAGAGTGGGTTGTGCCCATTTAAATTTATAAGTTGGTCATATACAGCTTGAAGATCAGTTTTGGCAAACGTTGAAGACGGAGAAATATAAAGAGGGCATAGTGTAAACGCTACGTGGAAAGTAATTCTCACTGCAACAGCCTGCATATATTTGTATTAAGTGAAACAGGGCTTTGAAATACGTTTTGTCTGACTAGAATGGATGATGCGCCAGTGGCTCTATCACCCGGAGGTGAAAAACAATGATATGCATCAAAATGACGAAGGTCAAATGTATCTTGGACTAATAGCTGTAATTCATGTAAATTAGTCCCCAATCCTCTGCAGTTCCACTGTACAATATGATTGGAATAAGCTATCTTTTGATGGGATTTATTGGGGATCTACCCCGCACTCTTTTGGAGGGCGACAAGCTATGTGCCCTAGAATGGACGTTTCCAGAAACGTCCATGTCTTCAAGAGACCCGTATTTATTGAACAACTGAATTTTGTCTTGTGACCCTTTAAGATCTCTGGCACTTTGTTGTTTTGAAGCATCAGGCTTCGGCTTAGGTTTACTTTTCAGCGTTTGTTGACTTTCAGCTAAGAAGTGATTCCTCAGTCTGTGGTGATATAGCAGTGCACAAAAGCTGTGGAGAATCACAATTTATCCAAGTCAAGGTAGTTTGGGAGCCTGTGGTTGATGTTGTTTTAGAGCTACACCCCGATGATGTTTTTGCTACTGTAGCATAACTTTCCGAAAGTTCAGATCTCTTTACCAGTTTTTTGGCCTCGGAAAAAAGAGATATTTTGTGTAAACTTTATTTTATTGATCTCCATTTGCTCTTTCCAAATTAGACACTGTTAGAAAATGAAGAATGGTCGCCTGAGCAATTAGTGCATTTTTTATAATCACTGTCACAATCTTGTGTTTTGTGTGTCTTCTCACCACAGTGAACACACAGAACAGACAATGTGCAAGTATGTACGACGTGTCCATATTTCTGGCATTTAAAACACCTGTGCGGGTTGGGGATGTATGTATCAACTGGAATCTGTGATTGATAAATCAATAGCAGAGTAAGTTCCTGTGTCGGGATGTAAATAGGTGTTTGAGCCATCGTTAAGTATACACAAGCCATTGTTAGAAAGGAAATCTTCTAAAAGTTTCCCCTTAGCATTCATCTGAGCACCACCCCAAAGGGGGTTGTGTCCGTTTAAATCACCCATTATAATGCAGGGCTTGGGTAGTTGGTCATAGAGATCTTAAAGTTCAGACTGCTGTATACAAGAAGATGGTAAACAAATACGTATTTGTGTTCATGCCTTCACTGTCTTTTCTTGATGTGAATCGCTTCACATCAGTTACTCTCTGAGAGTGAAGTTCTGAAACAACGTCACAAACATTCATGTCTGATAGGCATCGTCCAACATCGCGTACAATGCCTTTACTGCTGTTTATGAGGTGAATTCTCAACAAGTGATTTAGTAGAAAGTAAAATGTGAGACTGGATCTGTTTCTTACATTCTATCAGTAGAAGTCCAGATCGAAGCTTTTTAACCCCCTTTACGTCTCCAGCTAAGCCTTCAATGCCCTTAGCAATGGCAAGGGGATTTAACTTGAGAGGACTACCATCGGGAGAAGACATAACGAGAAACCGTGCCCAATGATCAAGAGTAAAATTCATCCTCCTAGCTCCTCACCCACCACTGAGTGTCTCCATGGACGATGCCTCATGTCTGTGGACCTCCAACACACGACACCAAGGATACCAGGAGGGTATACTCAAGCAGGAATATATCTTGAAAAAGATATATCCTATCTGATTGGCGAATGAGCCACCGTCTTCTGGCATTGGACTCTAGGCAATGTAAATATATGCGATGTTTAGAACATACAATGTCTAAATGGTCAAAATTGTTCAAAACTTCTCAGATATAAAAAAATAACATTCATGCGCAGGGCATGGCTTGACAAGCCGATTGATACAATCGGGTCGATTCTACCACTCGTCTAGGTGACGTAAGGGCCAAAGTGGTGTGTTAAGCAACAGGAACAAGTTCCAGGATCCTTCTGCCCTCAACCATCAGACTACCGTCCTCAACAGACACGGAACGCAACCCACGGCAAACAGGTTGTCCAATTTGGTCGCCTCTTACGACAAGCAATGGGGTACTGTGGACACATTCTGCCCCGGTTCCACACGGGAGAAGAGCACTTAGCGTTACCCAGCACCCACCACGAGGAGGTGGCTCTTCACGGGTGCCTACTTGGTTTGTAAACGTTCACTCACCCGTGTGTAGACACTTGTCAATATACGTCTTTATATTTGGTCTCATGATCCTAATTACTTTATAATCATACCTGTATGGATTTTTAAACTGAACAAAATGAAGTGATCAATGAATGTATAACAGGAATGTAATACAACATATGTCATATTTGGGATTTCACTTCCTCAGTAAAGTACAAATTCTAGTACTTTTTTGGTTGAGTCCCATTCGGGATTCGAACCCGCACCCTCAGAGTCAGGCACCTAATCGCCAGCACACAAAGTCAGCCGCCTAACCCGCTCAGCCAACGCGACTTCCACAAAAATGAAAGTCGGACAACTGGTAGTCTAGACTGCGTACTTTGTGTACCCCTCTGATAGGTGTGAATTGGCACGGCTCCCATGGCCGAAAGCTATGATTACACGATGCCATATAGGAAGTGGTCAAATGCAACATATGTCATATTTGGGATTTCACTTCCTCAGTAAAGTACAAATTCTAGTACTTTTTTGGTTGAGTCTCATTCGGGATTCGAACCCGCACCCTCACAGTGCTTCGACAAGCCTTTAGTAACGTGCGGTGCATTGAGGTCAAACGATCAGCTGGAGTAGTATAGGGAATGACAGTTCTGGACCACTTTCAAGAAATGTCTCTACAAAGCCTTATTTAGTAAATAAGGCTTTGGTTGGGACCTTAGCTCTTGCTACTATTACCCCTACTACAAAAAAGTTGGCGCCTCTTAACGGACGTTTACCTCGATTGCTGGGCTTTTTCTATGTACTTTTTCTCGTCCTCACTCGCAGACTTACGAGACTTGGACCGAATATCTTGTTTCATTCCGTTATATTTTGTGAGTTCAGAGAGGATTGAACGAAACTCCTCTTCCGAAATCTTACTGTCAGAGAGTGCCGTGGAAATACGCTCACTCACTGTGTTCAGCTTTGCTTCAGCCAGAACCCTGATCTCGTCGTGTTTCAATGCCTTACGATGCAGTCTGCGTGATATCAACTTAAATGCCAACCCTAACGCCCCTGCTATCCCAGCCGTTATTTCAATACCTAGCACTATAGGTGCAGCCACGATGGTAGCTAACACCCCAACACCTGCCGCCCCTAGTCCTATGCTGGTTGCCATAAGGGTAGTGTCAGCCCCGTCCACGATATTGAAAGCTCTATGGTACTTTTTATATAGTGCTTTCCGCGTGTCACGGTCTTGTTCTAGTTGGCGTTTCACATCACATAACTGCCTCAAGCGGAACCCATCTACGGTTTCCAGCGTCTTCGCTACTTCATCTACGCCTGGGTACAGGCCCATCCTATAATATATATTTTGAAAGATATTTTAATTGGGTTTCAGTTAGTACTCTATCAATGAATTTGAAGTCTACAAGTTCTAGACTATTAGTCAGGGTAATAGGTGAGAGGCTAATAGACTTTCCTGTTGTAACAAAAAACCCCCTGAGGCTTATTAAGTGGTTTATAGGACCCGTGGTATCCTGTTGTATAACAATATGACAATGTTCATATATATGTTGTTGGTCATACCAGTGTATTGACACCCCGGGTAAAATTTGGTGTACTCTTGAGATGTTTTCATTTTCTACAGGCAAAAAGAAGACTTCTATGATGAGCGTGAAAGGGGAGAATATACTATAAGTATTATAGCTAAATGTTAATTTATTCTTTGGTCCAGACTTTAACATATTATTTTTTTCGGCATTTATCTTGAGTACTAATTCCCTCTCCGGAATGAAATCCCCGGGCCAGATACCGTTGTTCCTAATCTTAGAGACCAACGTATTGTTTAATGTGATATAAGGTGAGGTGAGTGTTAAGTTGATCAACCATTTGGGCTCTTTAAAATCTGATAACGACACCCGTCTGTACACGTTGTCTTTGAAGTGCAGGATATATAAGGTGTCTTCCTCACCAGGCTGATCGAATCCCTCCGTATCTCCTAGGTTGTTAAGTGTAGTGTTGGGATGATGACTGGTCATTATTATACTATTACGATATAATTTCCAACTGGTTTTTTGATAATAGTTCAGGGGTGAACTTCATACCCATGAAGTGTATGTTGGCAGGCAGGAAGATATTGGTTAGTGATATCTTGTTTTCCACGATCACGTTGACCCCCTGCAGACTGGTGTTGGAGTCGGCACCCACCCGCACGTAAACGTTGCAAACTTGATACTGGTGTCGTTTCCCCCACCCGAGTTTGATCCCCTTCACGATCTCAACATCATTCCCCGATGGTTCCCCTAGGTAGACTTTGATGATTAGTGTTGAGTTTGCCGGTAGATCCTCTAGTATAGTGACCACGCCTTCGAATTCAGACACCAACTGCAATTTCACGTTTTGTATGGTCAGTTTACTCGATAGCATGTGGGCTGCCATAGTGTCGAGTGGGCTGACGACTATGCTACGTCTCTGAGTTGGGACGTAAGCCACGAGCAGGGTTCCATTGTTCACGACTTTGTTTAGGTGGTTGTCTTTGTTATCCATGAACACGTAGGGAGAGACGAGTCTAATATTGAGAAACCAGTCGTCGTTATCGGGTAACAACACCCACTTGTCATCTTCGGTGAAGACGAGCATATATGGTTTGTTTTGGACAACGGTAGTGCTCTCAACATCGTCTAAGTCGAATAGTTTACCCCCGAACGATGGGTATATTATCCAATTATTATCACCGGTGTTGACAAGGGCGTACTTAGTGTTGACTTTTGCTCTTGTGGTATCTACTATATCACTTAGGGCTCCACCGGAGGGGATTTCAACGCGTTTGTAAATGTTGTTTTTCAGTTGCAAGGCGTACGATGTACCATCTACTCCGGGAGCGTCGAAACCATGCGTGTCTCCGAGGTCGGAGATCCCGATATTGACGCATTTTTTAACTCCGGGCCCTTGTGCGCTGGTCATTTTATATGAAGCGTTAAGCTGAGGTATCCTATATTTACAGGATTATGATTTATATCTAACACCGATATTGTCAGCTCAGGTATGTTGCCCTGGGTTAATCTCTTATACTGCCGTGGTGAAAACGACTCGGTTCTACCGTCGTTGAATTTCTCAGTTTTCACCGGCACTGCTCTCAGTATAGTGGAAGGGTGACCTCCTTGAATGTTGTACGTTGTGCTCACCTGACCGAGATGAATGTACAGCTCTCGGTACGGTACTAGATCGGGTAACTTCGTGCCTGTGACGGTTGTTGTTGGTTTTATCTCGTCAGGAGACATAACGAGTATCCTCGCTAATGGTCGGCCGAGCCTCAAGGGGTTTCTTCCGTTGTTGATTAACACCACTGTACCGTTTGAGTCGTTCATCTTGAGTTCGGCTCCCAGGGGTTTGAAGACCTCGTCGTTTAGAGAGTACACGCTGTAGTAGCCGTCAGTTATCTGGCTGCGAGTTCCACTAACGAACAGCTTATTGTTGCTGACGTTGATGTTAGTCCATTGCGGTAGGTAGGTGATATCGCAGAGTGCCACTTCGAGTTGACCTGACGTGTTATCGATCGCGTGCGTCAGTTGAACGGCCTCACCGCTCGTTATTCCTGGAAGTGTTATGTACATATTATAATATATGAATTATATATTATAATATGGATTTAGCACACTTGAAAATCGTGGTGAATGCAGATGGCACGGGGTTTAAAACAACCTTTATTAATATCTTTGAAAACTATATCGTGTCCGTTAATAACGCGCAGGCGGTGGTAAACTGGAATCAAAACCCAATGCAGTTTTGGCAGAACCAACTCAACTTTGCTGTGTGGTGTGCGACGACAGGGTCGGGTGTGACACCAGACTACGGTATAGACGAACTGAGTAAGGCGGTTATTTTGTTTCATATTTATTATCAAACGAGACGAATATTGAAGGAAATAAAGGCTCCTCTTCCCCAAGATATAGGGTGGAATATGACGAATAACGGCTATGATAGACGCGCTTATGAACGTATTTGTGGGGAGTTTGAGATTCCAACGAATAAAGACTTTCGCCTTCCTGATGTGAACCATGGTCTCGGTATAGTTCTCGTGTACTTCTACAGGTCCGGAACATATCAGGCCGGTTCTAAAGATGGTTCATACAACCCACATCGTCATACATTTACAGGCCCCACAACGAATGAACAGATCCATGTCAGCTGTATAAAACAAACCAATCCTGATGCAGCCACAGCCTGGACTAAAATGATCTCAAAAACATCGAAAGAATTCACTCGTGCTGGTACAATACGCTTGAACGACTCGATTCGAACGTACGTGTGGGCGCTGTTGGGTGCGCAGTCTATGACGCGTTCCAACATCCTAGGTAAGGGAACTGCTTACGACGCTCAGAAACAATTCGTTTCTAACGTTGAGGATGCTATCAATTCTCCAGTTGATCTCCCGCGGGCCATCGAACGCTACCAAAACGTGTTAGAATACGCCAGATCGAAAGTCAATTACGTGTTCGGCGTGGGGTTGTACATGGCTCCGAGTGATATGCAACTGAGAATAAAAAAAGTGGTGGGTTATAACAACAAAATAGTCATAGCCACGAAGGATCAAAAGTTGGGTATCAACCCCGATATTAACACCACCTATATCCCACACATCCCACCACGTGAAACGGGTATAGTGGCGCCACCCCCCGGAGTCTAAAGTTCAACCAACACCACACCCCCATATTCATGTGGGGGTACCCCCCACACCTCCCTATCAGCAGCATATTGATAGTAAAACGGCCCTGGTGGTTGGTGGGGTAGCTTTGGGACTTATTTGGTTAAAGATTTTTTAGCCGCTACGTACACCAGACCCGCCACGGCGACGATGGCTGCCCACAGGTTTTGACTGAGCCACATGGCAGTTTTAGACAGAGCGCTCAACAACCACGAGACGATGCTACCCAGGATGCCGGGAAGGGCTTCGGCGGCTTTATCAGCCAGTTTAGCTAGGCCTTCCCCGAGTTTTTTTATCCAGTCTTTAACACCTCCACCACCACTTGGGGTTCCGCCGCCGGCAGGCCCCACAGGGGTACCCCCTGTCAGTGACACCACCAGGGTTGATATGATGAAACATATGCAGTCAGAATGCTGGCGATGGTGATCCCTTGCTCCCGGAACAATATCCGAATCCTGTCTGCTAACGTGGTGTCTCGGTAGAGGACTTGATTGATGGTTTCCCGCACACGGTTGGCCTGGGATCGAAGCTTTTCTTTGTAGCCGGACGCTGTCTCCAACCAGACCTGCCTTTCATCTTCCAAATTACGTATTCGTTCCTCGATGGTGGCTTTCAGAGACTCGTCCTCAGTTTCACCGAGTTTGGTCTTTTCACGGGCGATGTGGTCGTCTATCTCACTCACTTTGGCCGTGCTTTTCCAGAGCTGACCACGAATGGTTTGCATCAACAGGTCCAACCCCCGCAGTTCCCGAAAGGTATGTTCGAAACCCGGGAAGGGCTTGTTCTCGTAATCGGCCAACACCTTTTCAATATCATAAGTCATGTTTTGAACCGATGTGGCGTCCCTGATGACTTCCAGATCTTGACTGACCTTCGGGGGAATCTTAGGTCGCGTGCCACCGTACTCTGTGAAACCTAGTTCCTTTTGGACAAAGCTATTATTATATCTACCGGCCAATGTTGATAAAGCAAGCGGTTCTCACGTTTTTTGATGAAAGAGATCGATCCCCGGGTGATCCTTCAAACGCAGCTTACCCTCGATAAAGGTAAACTTGTTATAGTCTCGCCCCAACGGCTCTACATAATTTTTATCCTTTTTTAAACCATCATAATAAGCGTCGACGGCTTCCCTCACGAGTGTGGTCCTTGGTGAGAATGAGATCTCCTGCTCGACAGCCGGATTACTGAATGAGGTCTCCTGATCGGCCCCTGTATCATCCATAGTATCATCCCACATCTCCCTCATAGGTATGTCTTCATCCATTATTTAGTATTAAAAATATATTTCGTTTATATATGATAATGTACGGCAGAAAATTAGATCCTTTCAGAAGATTGAGAGAGCCATTAGGAGCCAGAGCCGTGCGTCAGTCGGTGACCATCACCAACAATCCCAGCAAGATAGACCAGAATCAAACTCTGCTGGTTAGATTTCCAAACCTTGGTGAGAATGACCTCATTGTACCAGGCACTGTTCGACTGGCGTTCAATATCACATTGACCTCCGACAACGACAAACGCGAGCTAGTGCGGAACGTGGGTCGAGCCATCATCAAGAAAACGACCGTCAAGATCAGCGGTAACGAGGTGCTGAGCATCGACGACAGCGACGTGTTTCACTGCTACAGGGATCTCTGGAAAAGCGAGAGAGAACGAGTCAATGATGTGTACCAGGGCATCAGCAAATCAACCCGGGCGCGCATAGGGTATGTCTTCACGCAAGACCAGCAAGACAAGCTATCGGACGGTGAAAAGGCCATCGCTCGAGCATACGGGAATCGATTCTGCGTGCCGCTCGACTTCGAGTTGCTCACGGGACACGCGCCGTTTTACCAGGCCGCGCTGGGTGATAGGCTCGAATACGAGCTCACGTTTAACGACTATAGCAAAGTAGTGCGTACGCCGAACGGTGATGAGGCCAGTTATGCCATAGACAACATCTCTCTGGAGTTCGACATGGTCACTAGCCCGGAGCTGGCCAGGCAGGTTCGAAGCCAGTACTCTGGGAAGATGGCTATCCTGTACGATCGCGTACTGAGGCATAGATCAGTCGTGCGAGATAAGAGCGACACTGTGTGGAATATCAACCTGAACGTGCCGGCGCGATCGATGAAAGGTATCCTGGTCGTCCCCGTGGAGTATTACGATCCATTCCGGAGGGACAGCGAGAAGTTTTTCGACCCCGAGATTGAAAAGGTGGAAGTGACCATCGAGGGCGTGCCCAACCAGCTGTTCAGTCATGGTATGAGACCACACCAGCAGTGGGATGAGATAAAAAAGCTACCAGTGGGGGATTACATAACAAAGGACCTGGACCTCGGCTCTGTGCAGATCGGTGAATACCTGACCACCAAGTACGCCCTATGGTTGGACATGCGATCCACGGATGATGATAAACTGCACGGTAGCGGGCGCCGTATAGATAACGGCAGCGAAGGGATAACCATCCAGATTACTAAGAAGGCTCAAACCGCTGGTAAGTTGAAATTATATCTGTACGTTATTATGGACGCGCAACTTAATATAGACAATGGGAGATTCGTGCAAGCCATCTACTGATGGGGGGTACCCCCCCACACCCCCCAACAATAAACTGCCCCACCTACCCACTGACCCACACTGCGCCATAGTGTGCGGGCAGACTGGCTGTGGGAAGACCGTTTTCGTGTTGGATATGTTGGAGGGTTACTACAAGGATGTGTTCGATAACATCGTTATCATGTGCCCTACTCTGAGCATGAATAAAACGTACGCGCGACCTTGGGTGATGACGGACGCGGACGTACACAAAATCGACCCTGGAACACGCCTGCAGGACTGGTTGAAAGCTCTTCACGAGAAATTTAAAGGGGAACCGACGCTGTTCATACTGGACGACTGCAGCGCTAATCGCGAGATAACAAAAAAGAGAGACATGCTATCGTACCTGGCCTTCTCCGGCCGGCATGCAAATCACAGCGTCTGGGTGCTAACGCAGAAGTTCAATTCGGTGTTGAAAGACCTCAGGGAGCAGACGCGATGGGTGGCCTTATTTCACTGCAAGGACAGGGATTCGTTCGAGGAGTGTTTGAGAGAGAACGATGTGATGAGCAAATTAGAACGGGAACGGGTGAAGAAACAGCTCGCTGAAACTAAACACGCTAAGCTCGTGCTCAAGACCGACCAACCCGTGGCTTATATAGTATGCTAAGCAAAGCTAAGCAAAGCTAAGCTGAGCTCTATCAGCTGCGAGCTGTACCACAAATATGGTATGTTGTTGGCTCCAGTGACGGCGGCGATTATCACGGCAAAACATTGTCAATTTGAGAGAAAGAATAATAATAATAATATAGATGGATGCTGCACAGGAAACCCCAGTGGAGGTACCCCCAACAGTGAGTCCCGAGGTGACGGTGGAGACCCCACCCCCAACAGTGAGTCCCGAGGTGACGGTGGAAACCCCTTCAACAGTAACCAGGCAGAAGAATCCTAAGAGAGTAGCTGCCGGTAAAAAACGGTGGTGTAACCAACATAAAGTGACCAACCCAACCCGACTGTTGTTGGCTGTAGGCGTAACTGCTGCCGTGGTTATAACATGGTAATACGTGGGGGTACCCTCCCACAGTGAGCCACCACCCAACAGTGAGCCCCCCACCCCCACTGTTGACCCGCATATCATGTTTTAATTTTAATATTTTATATCATATACATAATGTCTGAGGGGAAAACGTTCGTCAACGACGCATACCACGCCACAGTGGTCGCCAGTCTAGCCGTAGGGTACGCTCGGTTGACTAAAATGGTGCTTAAACAACCAACTATCAAGCTAGATTTCAACCTGCAGAATATGGGTATGCTCATAATGAACCTTGGTATGGCGATGGCCACAAAAGACATCCTAGTAAAACAAGGAATAATACCTGATAATATAATGAAATAAATATAGGGATGGCCACGATAGCTATGATGGTCGGTGGGGCGGTAGTGAATGCCCTGGCATTTTCCGGGAGTAATTTCCTCTTCTCGAAACTACGAGATGATCACGCGGCTGAAATACAGGAAGAAAGGAAGCGGCATGATCTCGCTACTGAGAAATTACAAAGGGCACAGGCTGGGTACGCTAAAAAACGCCTCCAGAGGATCGATTTTATTAACGAACAACTCACGCGTGAAAACCATGCCGTTCAAACATTCAACGATGTCGATGAAGCAATGAAAGAATACTACCTACTAACTGGTAAACAATTGGAACCGCTCAATAAACCCACACTCGCTCAGTACTACACACCATACAAGGGACAAATGAATCGTGAACTGGTCTTCATAGTGTTGGGTATAGCAGCTACTGCGTTGGTTGCGAAGCAATTAAATTAAAATACCTATATAAGTAAACATGAGACCCGCTCCATACCGATGCGAATACATACTTATGGGGAAGACCGAGGTCTGTGGTAGGAAATGCAGGAATCAGGGGTTCTGTTGTTTCCATATGGGAAGTCCTAACTACACGTGTTCTGTGTGTGGCATCGGGGTTAAAGGACACAACTGTCTATGTAAAGCTCACGGAGCGAACGTAGTCAGACATCAACTCATCTATGAGAATAAAAAAGGCTACATAAAAGAACGTAGGCGACTGCTCAAGATAGACTCCAATTACAGTGCGTGAAACAGCCACTTAAGGGTTACCTCCCTTTACTGTGAACCAATTAGACATTGGTTCTCTTAGGTGTAAACACTATGTCTACTGTGCGCGAGCTAAAGCGGGTCGCAAAACAGAGAGGTGTGATCGGGTATTCTCGAATGCGGAAGTCAGCATTGTTGAGATTACTAGGTTTAGAAGCCCCTCCTACGGTAACACAATTAAAAGCTCAAGCAAAACAGCTTGGATACACGGGTTATTCAAACCTGGGGAGAGCCGGGTTAACCGCATTGTTATCATATGCCCCCGTAGCAAAACCTCCCACTGTAAAACAACTGAAAGCCGAGGCACACGATTTGGGTTTAGGCGGGTATTCCCGTATGAGAAAACCACAGCTTGTAGAATTATTACGACAGAATAGAGCTATTGACCTACAGTTCGTGCGCACTGAGCGCGCTGTAGGCAACTATTTGAGAGGTTGGCGCATGCACGTTGATAGAAACATAGACATTACAGATATCAAGCCTCTGATAGCTGATAAGGTCAACCAGGAACTAAATAACCTAGGAAGTATCAAGTTTCAGATCACAGTGAAAATGTCGCTCGATAAGCAGGTTGGGAGTACCACTGAGTATGTTCAGCCTTACTTCCGAGGTCAACAAGAGGTCGCCACACATACAGAGACCATTGATACATCAATCGATACCAGTTTTCAGCAGATACGAGAATACCTAGAACGCTACACACACTTGGGGTCCGGGTGGGCTGTAGATAAAATCGATAATGTCTATCTAGACATAGCTAACTACGTGCCGTTCAGAGGCGGGTCATACCTAGCCTTGCCTCCCTACTATAGGAACAAACATGCCATAGTAAACGTTAAGAATAGAGGAAACGATTGCCTGAGGTTAACTATCAGGTCAGTCTTATTTCCAGCTGGCACTCATTCAGATAGGCTTTCTAGCTATCCCCAAGACGATGGGCTCAACTGGGATGGTATAGATGAACCCATCCCCATATCCCAGATCACTAAAGTAGAAAAACAGAATAATCTGGCTATAAATGTCTTTGGGCACGAAGGTAACACAACAATAGTACACAGGGTCAGCCTGGTGAAGGATCGCCAAGTTATCAATATATTCATGATCCAACAAGGTGAAAAGTATCACTACACGTGGATAAAACATCTCAGCCGGTTGTTGCACGACCAGTCGAAACACGATGGGGAAAAACACTTTTGTGTACGATGCCTACACGGTTTCAGTCGAGCTGATTTATTAGAATCCCACCGGGATGATTGTCAAGGTGTGGGGCAGACGGCCATACAGACCAAATGTCTGTGCCTTATATCATATACGCCGACTTCGAAGCCTTAGTTGTAGGTGGGGATTCCCCCAGTGGTAGCTTCACCCACAAGACACAAGAGCATAAAGCCTGTTCGTTTGGATACATTGTCGTCCGTTGTGACGGGGAAACGAAAGCTCCGGTAGTGTATAGGGGCCCTGACGCGGCTGAAAGGTTTCTAAAGTGTTTGCAGGAGGAAGAAAAAATTATTAGGAATGCATTGTATAGAATCGCTCCCATGCGTATGACCCGAGTCGACAGGCTAGCTCACGCTAGTAGCACTAACTGTCACGTGTGTGACTCACCACTTAACGGTGATTCGGTGAGAGATCACTGCCACATAACTGGTAAGTATAGAGGCGCCGCTCACAGCGCGTGCAACCTCAAGCTTAAAATCAACCCTAAGACAATAAACATCCCCGTTGTCTTTCACAACTTGAGAGGGTACGACTCACACTTGATCATGCAGGCCATCGCGAAAATCGATGGTAATATAACGTGCATCCCCAACAACATGGAGAGATACATCTCCTTCAGCTTAAACGGACTTAGGTTCATTGACTCGTTTCAGTTCCTCCTGTCGTCACTCGACAGTCTGGTCAAGGCCAACAATACCTTCCCTATCACCGATCGATACACAGACGCCGAGACTAGACCCCTGCTTATGAGGAAGGGTGTGTACCCCTATGAGTACATGGATAGTTGGGCCAAGTTCACCGAGACCAGACTACCCCCTATTGACTGCTTTTATAGCCAGCTGAATGAGGCGTCCGTCTCACGAGATGATTACTCGCACGCGACTAACGTATGGAATAAACTGGGTTGTAAGAACCTGGGTGATTATCACGACCTGTACTTGAGGACAGATGTACTGCTGTTAGCCGACGTGTTTGAAACATTTAGGCGGACGTGTTTCAAGCAGTATAAACTCGACCCCGCATGGTATTACACCAGCCCAGGTCTGTCATGGGACGCCTTGCTTAAAAAGACCGGAGTTAATTTGGAATTGCTCACAGATTACGACATGCACCTATTCATTGAGAAAGGCTTGCGAGGTGGGATTTCCATGGCATCCAAACGATACGCTAAAGCAAATAATCAATACGTGAAAGGTTACGATCCTAACAAACCAACCAATCACATTCTCTACCTCGACGCAAACAACCTGTACGGCTGGGCCATGAGTCAGTATCTACCTACAGGGGGATTCGAATGGGTACCCCACGTTGATGTTATGGGGGTTGCACCAGATTCGAACAAAGGGTATATCCTCGAGGTTGACTTAGAGTATACCAAGGAATTACACACATCACACAACAGCTACCCCCTGGCCCCCGAACGTATGAGGGTTAACCCAGACTGGATGTCTGAGTACCAACATAACTTGTCAGGTGGTCGTGTGACAGACGTTGAAAAACTCGTGCCTAACTTAATGAATAAGACCAAGTACATCGTTCACTATCGCAACCTACAGCTATACCTGTCGTTGGGTATGAGGCTGACCAAAATACACAGGGTGCTCATGTTCGATCAGAGCCCATGGATGGAGCCCTACATCAGAATGAACACAGACCTACGAAAAAAAACCACCAGTGATTTTGAGAAAAATCTCTACAAGCTCATGAACAACTCGGTGTTTGGTAAGACTATGGAGAACCTGAGGAAACGCGTGACAGTGAAGCTGGTTCGGTCGAGTGAGGAAGACAAGCTCAGGAGATTGATAGCCAGTCCGGCATTCAACCGTAGTAAGATATTCACAGACAACCTGGTTGCCCTACACATGAAGAAAAGCCACATAAAATTCAACCGGCCTGTTTACGTGGGGATGAGCATCCTCGATTTATCCAAACACCTGATGTACGACTTTTACTACAACGAGCTCAAGAAACAGTACGGCGACAGGTGTGAAGTGCTGTACACTGACACGGATTCCCTGCTGATGGAGATTCGAACCAAGGACGTGAACGAGGACATGAAAAAACACCTCGATTTATACGACACCAGCGACTACCCTAAGACCCATGCCATACACAGTACGGTAAATAAAAAGGTCCTAGGTAAGATGAAGGACGAGTGTGCTGGCACGCCCATAGCCGAGTACATAGGTTTGAGACCTAAGATGTACTCCATACTGAAAGCCGACAATAGTGAGATCCGGAAGGCTAAGGGGGTTAAGAAGTATGTGGTGAAACAACACATCAAACACGCCAGATTCAAGGAAGCCCTGTTCAAGACCCGTACCTTTAGACATAAAATGAACACACTTAGAAGTGATGGACATAAGATATACGGACTGACTATAAACAAGACGTCCCTGTCGCCTATGGACACGAAACGTTGGATAGCTATTGATGGGATAAACACATACGCGTATGGACATGAAAAAATTTGAGGCTATTTACTACAGCCCGCGTGGGTACTGGAAAGGAGCTAGCGCAGTAGATAAGCTAGCTAAAATAGCGCGAGTACCCCCGGAGGAAGCCAAAGCGTGGCTTGAAAAACAAGCCCTGTGGCAGATCTATTTGCCGGCACCACACTACGTGCCTAGAAGGAGGTTCGGTATTAACATACCTAATAGCGTTCACCAGGCAGACCTACTGTTCCTACCCCACGACAAGAGGTACAAGTATGCCTTAACCGTAGTGGACGTAGCCAGTCGTTACAAGGAAGCCGAACCCTTGACCACGAAAGATTCGGCCCAGGTAGCCAGAGGATTCGAACGCATATACAAACGCAGCCCGCTGACGTGGCCAACAGAGCTGCAAGTTGACCCCGGACAGGAGTTCATGGGTGCCGTGTCACAACTGCTAACCAAACATGATACAAAGGTCAGGCGTGGCACGGCCGGAGCCCATCGCAGCCAAGCCATAGTTGAGAGATTTAATAGGACTTTGGCTGAGCGCTTGTTCGGCTATCAGTATGCTAGGGAGATGACCACCCCTGGAAAACGATCGACTGAATGGGTCACGAGGTTACCCAAGGTGGTGTCGGCAATCAACCATGAAGTCACCCGTCTCACCGGTAAGAAACCGGCAGACGCTATCAAACTAAAATCAATAGTTGCAGAGTCGGCCGCTCCATTGCGTGGGAAGGAGAAACAGATACCAGATAGGGCCCTAGTGAGGTATCTATACCAGCCGGGGGAACACGAGGGTGATAGCCGTAAGCGGGCCACCGATCCTATATGGTCAGTCAAAACTTACAACATAGATAAAGTAGATATGAAAGCCGACGAACCTAACTTGTACTACTTGAGGGATGGGCCGGGTAGGGGGTTTGTAAGAGAAGAATTATTGATCGTACCGTACGGCACAGTGTTACCTCCTACCAACACAAAGTAGGCACGCCAACTTTTTTGTAGTAGGGGTAATAGTAGCAAGAGCTAATGGCCCAACCAAAGCCTTATTTACTAAATAAGGCTTTGTAGAGACTTTTCTTGAAAGTGGTCCAGAACTGTCATTCCCTATACTACTGCTGGTGTCAACATGGCAGCAAGTCGATTCGATGCGTGTTGTTTTGTTTTGATTTAGTGAAAACATTCAGCTAGATAAATGCGTTATCACATCGTGTCAAGGGAAATACGGGGTTTTATCAGTAGCGAGTAAGGTTGTATTCCCCGAGCCGGAGGCGAGTATTACAACCTTACTCGGGACTGATAAAACCCCGTATTTCCCTCCACACGGTGTGATAACTTATAGTATCCAAAAACACGAGTGATATATATTTCATCTGCAGATTTCCCAAATGATGAGTCTTTCAACAATCTAATATACGAAATGTATCTCACTGGTCACCCAAGATAGCACACCTGGCAACTAATTGCATAATGTGCGTCATTCTCTTAAAAAAGTAATTTAGTTAGCCAATAATGAGAAATCAATCAATGTATTGGCGTTAATCATTTGAAAGAATGGTGCTGTTTTTACATAGACGCTGACACGACAGAGTGTATTCATTAGATTAGTAAATGTACATACAAAAACACTACGTTTTGACAAATCCCCCTGTTAAATCCGCATAAAAAACTAATTAATCAATCCGCGTGTTATCGGTTAATCCTTTGATCGATCTAGACACAAGAAATGCCAAGTGGGGGCCTTTGTCGGGTAATCTAAGTGGCGTTACCACTAATTATACTTGTTTTAAATTATTTAACTGAGCATCACGTGAATGATGACAAATAACGTGTAGGTTTGTACCACCTCACACGGATTTCAACCTAGCGACACCAAGTGATTTTGACAGAATCGTCTATGAAAACAAGGGTTGTAACTCGAAAACTAGGCAAAGCAGGAGACAAAATGAAGTCATAGTAAATTGTGAGAACATATAACTTTAATTTTTCACAACAGCTTTCGCGATTTCAGGTTTGTACAAACCTGTAAACGAAATGGTTTAACACCTGAAATGTAGATGAATACTGCACAGACCCTCATTTCTATACCTACAATTACGTTACGAAGACGCGCCGCTCTGATTGGTTGAAATTTCCTTTGCGGGTGAGAATTGTGCACTGTTGACAAAAAGGTCGATTTAAGTTAATTAAAGATCGAAATGAGTAGTTTCAATGGGTTTCATTTATAACGATGTCAGCAAGTGATTTTGTAATTGCACCCTACTAGAGTATATGTGATCTTTAAGGAAAATAGATCCAAATATTCAAAATCTCAGACTAAGCGCATTCACTTTTGTGGAAAGCGCAAACCTCAAATGGACCCAGATTGTGTTTTAGACTGAAAGCAAATAAATGTTGTAAATTAAGGAAGGTTCCTGATTCTTGATTTAGAACGCTTGGACATATCAAACATGTCAAGAAGAAATGTTGAAGAAACCTGATTTATCAAAAAGCGTTTCCGACTCCAAGTGGAACAATGATTAGACAACTTCGCAGTCTTGTGGCGCCGACGACCGTGCCTACTTTGCTGTGGTTATTAGCATTTTACGAACGTTTCTATTCCTATGTGCTGGCGTTACAACTATGGTTTTATTTCCTGCTTTTGGTTCATGCACGCACATCATGAACACGTGTGCACTTTCGCTTAACATTTCTACCCCGTGAATGTACAGGTAACATTGATTACGTGAATATCGAGGTGGTTTCGGGTTTAATAACTTTGAGGAAAAACGACTTACAAAGATTTTCGGTCTCTTCAGATATACCTCGTCAGCTTAAAGGTCACATGCAACCAAAAAATCAAACATAATTAAAACACATTTATCACTTATTCATGACATATAATATACATTGCTGCTTTTAAAAAAACAAATAAACACAATTATAAGCGTACAATCGCGATTCAAAAGTGCAAAATGTTGTACTTGGGCTTACTTCCCCAGAAACGAAGCCCTCGGGAGACCGAACCCAGTCATAGCGGGTGGATATGCACTCGAGTGTAACGACGGCTTCCGATTAGCTGTTTCATTTGCTGATATGCCGAGGGTTCATTGTGTGTACAGAAAGATGATCTGTTTGATGGGCATTTTAGTAGCATAGCCAGTCACAAGAAAGTAAGATTCTTTATGGATAACAACTTCTTTTTGTGTACTTGATGCGTCGTTTCAATATGGATTCATATACTGTTGTCAAACAAAATCATATACACTAAAAGAAGTCGTTATCCATGAAGAATGTATATAGAGATGTTGGGTTTGGAAAATATCTGTTCTCTGAATTTGCGCTCGATCCAATAAAAAATCATGTCAGTAAAGATGGTAAACTACTGGGTGGCTGGAATCTGTCATTCGTCCAAGTACAAAGCAGGACTTAAAACTGACAAGAGTTTGCACCAGTTTCCGTCAGATCCAGTCATCCGAAAAAAAAATGAATGGAGTATGTTTGCAACCCACAGACATAAAAACATGTCACACGTGTGTATCACACGTGCCTAATTACATAATGTGGCAGACACGGGACTCGGGTGCACGATTCATAAATCAACATATTTTCTTTATGTCGTATAGTCTGATAGGTGTTAAGTTCAAATTGCACGTGGTCAGTGATTGAAGCTGTGTATTGCATGTTGTCTTTAGCAGACAGGCAGGTGTGAATAAACCAGACACTGAGCTTTTTCTGTGACAGAGACTGCTTACCACAATCAACAAGTTTTTTTACGTAACAACGTAACAAGTTGATTATTTGATTGTTTATGTACACAACCAAGACTAGACTACTGCTCGCGACCTCAGACGCTGGGCATGCATATTGTTTCAAGCTCTGCGAACCTATTCACTGCGCATGCGTTATGGACGCACCGCAGCGCAGCTGTTGAAACCAGTTTTCCCCCCAGCGCTGGGGGGAATTTAGTGAAACGTTTGAACTCCGATTTCGCGGGCTTTTTTTCATCGCGTTTTCTTCAACTTTATAGGTTGAATTGGCATCTTTTATGATTTGTTTCGGTCAGTGCACACCGAAAGGTACCAGAATCTGCAAAGTTGTGTTTTACGTTGCATGTGACCTTTAACGTTTATGTACTGTACCACTCTCCTGGGTCACATACAACAGTCACACCCGTCTCCTCTAGCGCTACCACTGGTCAGCGCTGTCTCCGCGCCATCCTCAACATTCACTGGAGTGACTTCGTCACAAATGTTGAAGTTCTGGAACAGTCCGAGATCCCGAGCAGTGGAGCCATGCTGCTGCAGTAACACCTCCGATGGGCAGGGCATGTCTCCAGAAAGGAGGACCAGAACCTGCCAGAGATTGTCCTGTATGGAGACCGAGGGACAGGAGCCTGAAAGAAACTCTGTAAAGTCTGCCCACCCAAAAGTCTCTCACCAATGCTGGTCAGACCCCGTTGTTGACCGAGTTGCCTGGTGCCACACTATCTTAAAAGCTGTAAAAGGGTTTGAAGAAGACAGAAGAATATGAGATGCAGAAGGAAGGCCCAAACCAACTCTGACACCACACCAGATGATACTTTCACCTGTGGACCTGCCTCCCTCGCATCGGACCCGTCAGTTATGAGCGCGGCTGCAGACGTGGACAACCTTCCTAATCTTTGTTGGCAAGGCCAAGCCATGATGACGATAACTAGCATGGTTGATGACAAAAACTATCGTCGCATCCTCTGATTTCGAGGACACGTGAGGGTTCCACCAACCTGGTGTTGAAGGTGAGTTACACACCTTGTACTTACAAAACCAATGCTTACCGATGACAAGAGTGAGTGAGTGAGTTAATATTTAACGTCACATCGGCAATATCGCAGCCATATCGTGACGAGAACATACGACAAAAAAGAATACATATGGATATTATGAAGAACCTGTCTACGAAGGACAGTAAAACCACTAGATTATCACAGTTAGTATTAAAACTAGCGTGGAAACTTAAAAAAATGATAGTATCACTATTTGGACAGTACAATATAAAAACAGGCTATAGATCGCCAACAACAAAGGGTAGATCACCATACCAGGGACCATGGGGACTTACAGTACCTCTGCTACCTGCATGATCCCTGGCTGGATTTACACCATCCCCTCAGCTGTTGGCGACTGTATGCAAGATTAGCCACAAATTAAAATGACACGTATTCTACGATTAAAAAAAAGTGGAAGATTCAATCTGACTTAAACCGTTTTGGGACTTACGTACCCTCTCAGGAGGACAATATTTTTACGGTACTTCAACCCCCTTCGAGGATACAGCCACTAACAATCTTAGCTGCAAATTGAACTTCCAATCATAAAATACTTATTTATTTACATGTCAGTCAATATATTCAATTCTTTTAAAAATGCAATAATTATATGAGAACGTAAGTTACTAAAAAGGTCCTTCATAGTTCTTGATTTAAAATAATTGTCCCTTGTGATGGAATATTCAACACAGTCAAGTAAGACATGCTTGACCGTGATGATTTCATCACAAGGGATGCAGAACGGAGGAGCCTCACCTTTCAAAAGATATTCATGCGTATACCTAGTGTGGCCAATACGACATCGTCGTAGTATGACCTCTTCAAATCTGGACCGACAACCCAAGCAGGTGTAACCAACATATGGTTTTATTGCACCGATGACAAGAACTAGGAGACATAAAGGATGTCAAGACTTAGGGATGCTTACAAAACTATCTTGCATCATCTCGTATGCACCGACGATGCCAAATGCAAGTTGATCTCATCATCCCAAATCGACTGGTTAATCAATACTACCCCCATCTACTACTATATTGTTGTAAGTGATCAGGTCATGTCACTGAACCAAAAATATGGAGGTTGTATTCATGTCTTCCACATGAACTTAATACCATACAACTTTTGCAAATACAAAATCACATGGACTCTGTTAGCTCCAGCAACCCAATGTACATTTTTGAGGGTTGACATTGCTGAACTCCAATTACCAAGATTTGGTTCTTTGTGTATTTTCGGCGGAAGAAAGGGGCGAGGGAACGTAGTCGGCTCTGCGAAGGGGTGCGTGATTTCCGTGCACGATTTGGGAGTTAAAAGTTGTGATTAGAACAGTTCTTGTATCCCAGCGAACACACCTTTATGCATAGTAAATGCATTTACATTGAATGGTTTGTAATCGGGTGACTTAAGCACCAGGAACCGACTCCAAGATTCTACATTTTGTAACAATGAGTTCGTTTGAATGATCGTTCCAGATGTCTCGTTTTTGTTTGGTGCACCAGGGTGGTGTTGTTGCGCGATGAAGGATATAACTTCGGTATCCAATTGCAACAGATCTCCAGAATGTAAACTTATACATGGGAAATTTATATCGAGCACATATCCACGCACCAGTGCATGCTCAAGGAGCTGGTATGTTTTCCCTCGATCACTGGATGTCAGTCTCAACAACACATCGTATTTCAATCCCTCAATCAACTCCCTGGGGAGTATACAACTCTTGCTGCCACTAGGCGCACCGAGTTTATTGTGGCTCTCTCATCCTAACGAGGTACCCAATTGACAGCTGGGTGGACTGGGACACATAATCACAGCATCGACTGTTTCTTCCTATATCAACCGTGAAGGTCCCGGGGTAGAATAGGCCTTCAGCAACCCATGCTTGCCATTAAAGGTATCTATGCTTGTCGTAAGAGGCGACTAACGGGATCGAGTGGTCAGGCTCGCTGACTTGGTTGACACATGTCATTGGTTCCCAATTGGGCAGATCGATGCTCATGTTGTTGGTCACTGGAGTGTCTGGTCCAGACTCGATTATTTACAGACCGTGCGGCGTAAAACTAAACTCACTCACTCACTCTTTCTATATCAAGAGTACGGATCCGTCGAATTATCGACCGTTTTCACTATCCAGCTGTGTTTGCAAAACCACGGAGTGCATGTCTGGCACTTGGAAATAAATAACCTTGTAACAGATATACAACAGAGGTACTGTCGATCACTTAGTGCGTTTGGAACAATTTGACGCTCTAATTAATAAACACCACGCTGTATCATGCTTTTGCTCCTGAAAAGGCATATGATATTACTTGGAAATATGACATTTTAAGAGATTTACATGGCTTCGGTTTGCGAGTTCGTTTGCCTCAATTTATAGCCAACGTTTTAACAACAGGCAATTTCAGGTCCGCGTGGGTTCTACCCGGTCTGATCATTACATTCAGGCCTGACATTCAGGTCTGATCATTACATTCAGGATCAGGGTGTTCCACAGGGCAGTATTTTGCCTGCCACACATTTTAATATAAAGGTAAATAGTTTATCAAATGTTTTAGATTGATGGATCGTTATTATTGGATGATGTTAAGATTTCCTGTCGTGGCAAAAGTATGCATACTAGTGAACAGCAACTGCAGTTGTGCTTAAGCAAAATACATAAATGTTATGTTGAAAACGGCTTTGAATTATATATCCGTGATCTGATGCAGACGCAGTCGGACACCCAAGTGGGCATTAATAGATTTCATGAAATAAAACCTTATGTTGGTTATACCTACTCTGGTTGTCAATTTGAAGAGGTCATCATGCGGCGATGTCGAATTGGCCATACGAGATACATTCAAGAATACCTTTTGAAAGGTGAGGACCTCTGTTTTTCACCCTATATATTGGCTGAAATATTGCCAAACTGACTTTCAATTTTAACTAACTCACTCACTCATACTTTTGGGGTTGTTGATTTGACCTGCACCTTGTTATGACACTGTGTAGCTTGTATAACCAGGCTTCTTTAGTGTTACATGTCTTCGACTTGAATGCCTTTCTGCATGTGATGAGTCCTACTCGGCCCTACAGGACAATGTACTGTTTTCAGGGAAGTCGCTCATGGAGTTTCAAAGTCGATGTTATAAAGAAAGCGCCTGCTAAGTCATATCCTGGATCCTCTGCCTTCATGGCTTGTGCAAGGATGTCTTGTCAATCTACCCTCGGCCATGACCATGCTGTGAAACGTCCCTTCACAGCGGGGATGTCACGTCGTGTTTCAAGAGATTTATCATCACTCCAATCTAGCAGAAAACTTAACTTGGATCCAGCACTTTTCGAGAACTTACTTCTTGTGTCAGATCTTCACTTCCTATCTAAACTCTTGGAGACAGTTGTGCTGAGGCAACTAAAAGGCCAATTTGCATATAAACATGGCGAAAAACGGCACTGAGACACCACTCTGTTTGACATGCATTTTAAAACAGAAGTGGTGTTGCTGGTTCTACTTGGCTTGCCAGCAGGATTTAACACAGTGGACCGAGAAAAGCTTCTCTAAGGATTATAGCACACCTTCGTTATTTGTGGAATCGTTGTGGATGATTCAGATCTAACCTGCCAGATCGAGTCATGCAGGCAAAGAGGATGAAGCCTACTCGAAGACACACCCTCTCAAGTCTTGCGTGCCTCAGGCATCAGTGCTTGGACCAATGCTTTTCTCTATCTACATCTTTCTACTAAGAAACATCATCAGGAAGCGAGGTGTGCACATTCATGGATGCCAGGTGTACACCAGTCTGAAACCAACAGCAGTTGCCGGATCCTAGGACAAGGATGTCTAGAGGATTTCTTTAATTTGAATGATGACAAAACTGAGTACGTGATCATCAGTGCAGAACAGCAGCAGAATAAGGTTCCGAGTTGTCCCCTTGTAGTTCGAGGTGCTCTGGTTGATCTAGGTGACAAGGTGAAGGATCTAGGAGTGATGTTCACGAACACCATGTCATCTAACCAGTAGGTGCTGAACACTTGAAGAGACGCTAACATCCATCTACACAACATCAACAAGATACGGAGATTGTTAGGCAACTAAGCTCCTAGTCCAGTCCTACATTGCCTCAAGATTTGACTATTGCAATTCCCTCATCAACTGATGTGACAATATTCAGAGTCTAAAACTAGTTCAGAACCATGCCGTCAGAATCATCACCAGAATTAAACTAAAAGATCATATAAAGCCCCTATTTCGACAACGTATAAGATTCAAGATTCTGTTACTGACACACCGAACTGTATATAATTATGACATTCCCATCTACATGAGAGAACGTGAGTACCGACATTCAAGATCTCTCAGGTCTGAAAGCATTCGTTTGTTGCACATTCCTGTGAAGCCAGAATTGGCTGTGACGTCCTCTCAGTGACAGCCTCAGATCTTTGAAACTCTCGTCACCTCAAAACCCATTGCAACGAAAATACTTTTCTGTGGAGTCATTCTCCCCTCGATTTGTTTGTGCGCCGCTGAACAGCTGCGAGCTGGGAAGCAGGTACGTTATATATGCCTTATTATGTCCTTCAGATTAGAGATACTATGTAGCAGAAAACGTACGGGTGATTCAGACATGTTCAGGCTGGTAAGCATCATCACTCGCTCGGAGTCCTTGTCACCTCTTCACAGCAAATGGGACTTCTCCCAGGAAACACTGCCTAGTCAAACCCACCAAGAACTTTCCGAAGAATATGTAGACTCCACAAGAGTGCAGCCTTCTGCATTACCCAGAGCGTCAGAAGGGCTGTGATCCCCGGGGAGGACCCAGGCACCCTATTGATTTAGGTTTTGGCGCCAGCTGACAGAAGGAACAGAAAACTAAATGATATAAATAATTTCATTAGCTTTATCAAAAAGCACAAGATCGGTTTGTTGGCAGGGCATCTTCTCAGGCTTTACATGGGGCTATTCCATACACGTTTAATAGCATCATATTCCTTGATGCCCTTGACATGTTCAGGGTCGTACCTTGGATGGACCTCGGAGTCAAAGCCACAGGCATGGCGAAGACGGTAGTTGAAAGAGCGGGCCATGCCATCATGTCGTTTAAAATATGCTGTTTCTGCCACAGAAGGGCATACGTTGAGAATGTGATGACCCTGTAAATCGACCTTTCATGCAAATAGTTTCCTTTAGAATCGCATTTAGGCAGTTGAGAGTGATACGTGACCGGTCCTGAGCAGCAAAAAAGGAATCCCTCAGTTTCACATTTAAACCAGCTCACTTCACACAGGCGAAGGTGTCAGCTGGGTTGAGAGTATGTACTACTCACCACATTTGCACACGATGATTTATAGATTCTTATTATTATTAACAACGTTTGTCAGGATGGGTGATCTCATCGAACACATTTTGAATTGTCGACTCTGATAATAAAGGCAAACTCCTTGACGAATGTACTTCCGAGATTAATCTTAATTAATTAAAGTATGGTCTTTTCAGGAACAACGAGGATTCTTTCAAATATTAGTACACATAATGCCATTGCTCACCAAATTATACCAACTGCAGTCCTCTGCAACTGCACATATTTGTAAATGAAAGACTTATACTTCATACAAACGGGCAGAAAAGTGTACTAAAGAAACACATCGATATTTACGTCAACATCCTACAATCCGGCTTTCATGAAGAACCACCTCCTCGTGGTGGGTGCTGGGTAACGCTAAGTGCTCTTCTCCCGTGTGGACCCGGGACAGAATGTGTCCACAGCTCAGCATATTCTGCTTGACTGTGTTGCGTATTCCATCACAAGGGATCAGTTTTTGTCCTGATTTAATTATTGCATTTTAAAAAGAATTAGATTTGTTAAACGAATTGTAGATAGATAAATATTTTATAATTGGAAGATTAAATTAGTAACTCAAATTGTTAGTCCCTGTATCCTCAAAAGGGGTTGAAGTACTGCAAAATAATTGTCCTCCTGAGAGGGTACTAAAGTACCAAAACATTTGATGTAAATTTAAGTTTTCCAGATTTTTAATCGTAGAATAAATGTTCATTTACTGTATGGCTAGATTTGTCTAAATTGCTAAGAGTTGAATGGATGATGTAAATCCAACGTGGGTCCATGCAGGAAGCAAATGTACTGTAAGTCCCCATGGTCTTTAGTATGGTGATCTATCTTCAGTTGCTGGCAACACATAGCTCATTTTTATATTGTATTGTCCTCTATAGATAGATTGCTTTAGGTCTAAGCACCAGTTTTACATTCCACTCTATGATATTCCAGTTAGTTTTACTGTCCTTCATTGACAGGTCTTTACAATGTATGTGCTATTAATTTATTTGCATTTTTATAATAAATCGTTCTCGTCACGATATGGGTGCAATATTGTTGATGTGACGTTAAATATTAACT
>NC_090280.1:6665000-6675000 GCF_037392515.1 Haliotis asinina
CACGACATTGTTTCTGATATTTTCCGTGATATTTTCCATCATAAACGTAGGCTTCTGTCTTATTATAAGGCTGTTTCTCATGTTTCAACCCTTTTTCATCAATCTGTTCAGTCTAAAGAAAGTGTACTCTGCAAATACAGAGTGACTTACCCATCTTGAGTGTTGTCTTACATCATTGTTTATGAGAAAGTGTACAAAACGTCATTTGTGAAATAGAATATGTTAATGAAACTTTTATTTAAAACATGGGTGCATAATCATTAAAATCTGCACTGCAACATGATGTCACATGATTGTGACTTTAATTAAATGTTTCTTGGGTAATACAGATGTGCACAGTAGCTAAGGTTCTTTAAATTATTTGAAATTCAACATCCTTTGTGTATAAAGAAGTTGAAGTATATAGTGTCGGTGAGTTGATGGAGGACATGGTGTAAATTCGTTTCAGTTGAATTTGTCACATATATGAAATGAAAATCATACATTTTTCTGTGTTAACTTTCCTCTGGATAGCAGTTTTACAATTAAAAGAAGGATATGTTGACAGTTTTTGTTTTTAAATGTAAAATGTTTGCATAATTTTGTTTTGAAAGAACTAGTGACATACAAAATCCACCAGCCATGGGGATTAGTTAAATGTTTTAGTGAGTATCAGTCCCTACTGTTTTAAGAAAATAAAAAAAATAACAACAAAGTTCTCTTTTTTTCTTTGAAAGAAGCTATACAATGCACAATGGTTCGTCACCTGTACTGTGTTTCAATTTGAAGGTAAAGCTATACTGCCAAGTGGACATATCTCCATATCTCTTTTTTCAAGTATATTGCAATACGTATCGCAGCACAGAAGAATGTGTCACGACATAAAAGAACTTTGGGGCAGTTCACAGTCCTATTTTTAATATGTAATCCTGTTAAAGAAAACAGTATATAATGTCATCAAAAAGTATTCTAATGGGGAGATATAGAAGGTGCTAAAGCCTGGTGACATCTAACAACAAGAGCCACAAGTGACTGGCGTTGTGGATTCCTTCTGCACACGCGTTCCTTCAGCAACTCGTCCCACAGACGCTCAATGGGTGATATATCGGATGACCTTATTGGCCAAGATAAGGTCTGGATGCTGGTTCGCTGCAGACAGACCCGCCAAACATATACACTATCTTGTCGCGCGTTGATGTGCTGAAACTGTCCATTGTGAAAGTTAATTTGAGGAAGAGCACAATGCTGTGGGAATCCCCGGCTGCTAATGCCCCTTCCACATGCAAGAGGTATCCCGCCACTGTGATCAAATCCAGCCCACGCCATGACACTCCTTCCCCCAAATGGGGAAACCTCCACAAAGTTTTGAGCGTAACGTTCACTCAGACGTCTGGAGACACGCGAGCATCCGTTACCATGTGATTAGACAATGAGACTCATCAGTGAACAGAACATTTCTCCGATTTGCACATCTCACCTTCTATTGACAACAGTGCAGATGGACAACAGCTAGATGACGTTTTAGACGTCGCTGTCGTTGAACAGTCTCAGGTGTCAAAGCTAGATTATCGATCTTGTGATACAGTTGTCACTCTTGGAGTCCCTGACATTGGACTGTCGCCCACTAATCAGCTGTTGTGCCGGACCCACAGTGGGGAGATTGCCTGTCATGACACGCCAAAGTGATCGGCCACATTTTGCTGCATTGCTCAAGCTTGTAATCTGCCAGTGGCGTCATTTTATTTCTATTCACGCCATGATTACGTTTGCTTGTTTGTATGATTATCTTGACTCCTTTGTCTCATAATGGTGTAATTTTAATTATACACATACTACGATCAAAAGAGTGCATCACTGGCATTTCGTCTTCCTGACATTAACAAATATCAAATTTAAAACAACAAAACCTGTAATTTGGAAAATGAATTGATTTCGTGGTCTCCTGAATTGTCAACTACTCAGACGGTAGTTACTAGTGTGCAAGAGATTCTTCATGCCATCCATCGACTATCAGGGAAACTGGCCAGGAAACTATAGGCGTTTATGACTACTGTCACCTCTCAGGCCAGCTTCGAGTGCTGACACCGAGGGAGGATACAGTCCGTCATGAGACTTCGTCTGAAAATATCAAGTGCCATGTTAACTGCGTGGTTACCACATCGTTCTTGTCCAACAGAACGGTCCAAAATCGACTAAATAGGCCGGATATAAAGCCAGACCTGCCAGCACCACTGGATTTGTGGCAAGTTCGATGCCGCTAAAATGTTAGTTCACGGGGATTTAAATCCATTCTTTGTACGATCCTGAGGTCGGAACTCGTATTAGACACAGCACAAACATGTGTCTGTTTTGGAACAAGTTTTTTTTCCCTACGGTTGATTGATGGTTCGTTGGTGTCTTTCACGTATTTTAAACGTTGGCCATGTGTCAATCAGACAAAATCTGACTGGATAGCGGTACATCTGACAGCTGAACAGGATTGTCACATACCGATGAGTATCCTCTGAACAGACCAGACTTCATTGCCTATAATGCTGGGCAACATCATGCCATTGTCGCTGTTGTTTTTCTACGTCAAGCAACTTTGCCCTGGCTGTGGGACGAGGTAAGACAACATCACGTTCAACGTCTGATACATGCATTGAACAGGATGGCTCATGATGTGCTTGCTTGGGGGAACACCAGATGTTGTGCTCGGCTAAACCAGTAAAAGGCTAAATTGCTTGAATGTATACCAAACCAGCAAACATGTGTACGTGGGTTAAAAACCAACATTCTGATGAAACCAACCTACCTCCACCAGCACCCTTAGTTGCATCGACTTTAACACTGATAAATTCCGAATATATTCCGAATTGGATCAGCGTTGCCTGTGCCTTTACCAGTGTTGTCCCGTCCTCTCTGCAGATTGCCAGTGCGTTAAGCCATGTTTGGGGCTTCCTATACGCCTTCAGCCACAGCTGTGAGTTAGGATGTATTTTCTTGTAACCTTTTCCTGCAAGCTCATCATCTGAAAGCAAATTGTTTGAGCATCACTGAAAGTGTGTTAGTGTTATGATGTCTGTGAAGTCAACGTCCTGTATATGGTGTATGCACTAGATTCCAGTGTGAAAGAATTTGCCTTCAAGACCAAATCACTCCACACCAATATTGGAGCTTTTGTAAACAAGCAGTCCCCTTGGTCCAAATAATTCTTTTTCACAGCTGTTGAAGTTTTTATGTTAGATGTAGTCTAGTGTAGATAGTTCTGTGAGTGTCATTTGCAATGACGTTATGTATTGACCATTCCGTTTCACATATATATCTATCTATATTTATCTATCTCTACATACACACAAAACATATGCCATATTTGGGATTTCACTTTCTTAGCAAAGTACAAATTCTAGTACTTGTTTTGGTTGCGTCCCATCCGGGATTCGCACCCCGTCTAGACCTCTCAGCCACCGCGACCTCAACAAAAAATGGAAGTCGGACAACTGGTAGTCTAGACTGCGTACTTTGAGTACCCCTCTGTTAAGTGTAAATTGTACCAGTCTAAGAAAGTGAAATCACAAATATGACATATGTTTCATTTGACCATATCTATATATATATACTCATACACATGTGCTGCAGATCGATGCTCATGTTGTTGGTCACTGGATTGTCTGGTCTTGACTCGATTATTTACACACCGCCGCCATGTAGCTGGAATATTGCCGAGTGCTAAAACTAAACTCACTCACTCACTCACTAGTGAGTGCCCATGACCTTCCCCTCAAGAACTTATTCAGTAATCATTAGAAGTGTCACCTCTTCCATCACTAGTGGGAGGCCTGTCTTGTAAGCGCTACACAAACGACGGTGAACTGGAGGACCTTTGCACTGTCAGAGGGAAGAATTCTAGCATCTTGTGTTGTACTGGCAGTTGGACATCATGCGTGGATCGTCGACAGGATAAAGGAGATAGTGTCTGCACATGGTCATTTTACTTCTATTTGTGTATCCCAGACTTGGAATGAATTGCTTTTGACATACAATCGGACCTTGTGTCAAACTGAATCCTCAGTTGTCGAGAACTCATCTTACGACTTTTGCGAGGTGCTCCCACAGTCATCCTTATGTATTTCAAACCTCTCGAATTCTCGATGTTTGAATTTATGTAACCGATTCAATTGTACACATTAGCCATAAATTCATAATTCCAATTGTTTTTGTTAGATTAAATTTCCCGGTAGATCTGGAGGAGTGTGGTCTTGTGCATGGAGCTCAAGTCACGAATCATTTCAAGTTCAGCAAAGTTGAGCTCGGACAGTCTTTGGATGGGTGATCATAGTGACTCCTGAGTGTATCTAGGACTCCAATCCTACTCCACAACGAAGCACATGTGATACATGTTGCCTCACTTTAAGCAAGCGAGTTGTTTAAGATTGTCTCTTTTTATCCAGCAGAAAATGGTGGGATAAGTAATGTGACCGTAACCGTCTAGGGCTTAACGAGGAACTTGGGTTATTCTGGACAATGATATGCCTGCTTTGACTGTTAGCACTACGAGCATTCATATCGTGAATGGAATTTGGTGCATTATAAATGCACTCATTATTAAAATTTATTTATTTATGTCATAATCTGTCAAAATATGGTTTATCAGTTTTCACAGATACTTATTGGTGCTTGTCTGTAATCTTTTCCTTCCTTTCCCACAGTGTTACGATATCTACTTAACTCCCCCTTTGTTATATTCAAATATATATAATTAACGTTAAAAACATACCCAACCGCAAACGAAACCCCACCTTACCAAACATTTGTGCCAGATGTGTGTGATCTTAACTTTAATTTTTTTAAAATTTTTTATACGTTACCTAGATACGTTTCAGATTCTGTATTTGATACACAAAACATGTCGTCAAAACGCGGTTACTAAAACAATGATGAGTTTGTTGTGCGTGTTTCTTGAAAATGACGATGCACATACATCCCGATGTGTCATCCCTACAAAAAGAGACATGAACATGCATGCGTCATTCACTGTTCGACAGGAGCGACGTGCCACGATTATCAAGGAAACACTGGTCATGTTCGAACAAAATACCGTCTGCAGCAACGAGTCCAAGCAACTAGACTGTCCTCGCAGTGGAAGACCGTCTGTGAGGAAAAATAGGCAGACAACCACTGGCAATCATCAGAGACCAATCAGCGGTCGACACAGAGTGGAGGCGGGGGAGGCAGAGACACGTCAGATGTTGCAGGCCTTGACGAAGTCCGATCCTCACTGTTCGTCGTTCTCGATTCCAGTGGGCCACACATCATCGGAAATGACGTCACCGGGATTGGCGAACAGGGGTCTTCTTCGACGAATCCAGTATTGCTTCTCGATGACTAATAGTAGAATGAGAGTGTGGCGACGATGCGGGGAGCAGATGATTGTGCCCTGGAAAGAGACTTTTGGGAAGGTCCAAGCACAATGGTGTGGGGTGCTAGTACTCTCAGTAAGAAACTAGGTCTCATAGTGTTCGAGAATATGGGTCCTGGCAGAGGAATTGGTGTTTAACGTCTGCCCGAAACATTGAGACCCTTCGTCGTGCCACGTTTTGGCCATCATGGAAGCCACGTCTTCCAGCAGGACAACGCGCGTGCCCGTACTGTCAGAGCAGCTAGAGACTTTGTCCCTCAACACGGCATGCAAACAATGGTCTGCACTAATTCCAGACTTAAACTCAATAGAACACTAGTAGGAACGAGATTCGGGGGAAGCGTAATAATGTGCGACAAAGGCCGCCGACTACTGCAGCTGAACTCTGTCAGGCGTCTCATCGAGTCTGGGTGCAAGTTCCTATGGCCTTCATCAACCGTCTCATCAACTTTATGTACAGACGATGCAACACTGTGGTCAACGCCTAAGTAGAACTTGCACATTCTTCACTTTCGAATCTCACTCTCGCGCCACCTGTCGTCATTTTGATTTGTAATAGTCTGAAATTCGTATGTTAGTATTGATAATCAAACGTGTCAATTTTGAAAGCTTTCCGACAATTATTATGTTATTTACGTGTGTTTGAATTAAACTTATACCAATTTAAAAAATAGTAGTGTCGTTTTTTTGCGGTTCAGTGTATGTAACATATAATATTTTGCATATTATCTTAATAAATATCATGTTATGATGTGATTGGTTTTTCGAAAACGTGCATTGTTGCTTGTGTCGACTCCCTCATAACGTTCCATCTCCCACAAGGATACAGGGTAACTTATCACTGTGCCTAAATCTGGACTGGTAAGTGTAGCCAAGCGTTATGCATTCAGTCAATGTAATGAAATCGGTCATACCTGTCAGGACGTGAACATCTCCAGCCGGTTGGTCTCCAGCTGGCCCAAAGAGTTGCTCTCTGGCTGGTCCAAAGGGCTGTTCTCTGTCTGGTACAGAGGGCTGCTCTCTGTCTGGCCCAGGGGGTTGCTCTCCAGCTGGTCCAAAGGGTTGCTCTCTGGCAGGTCCAGAGGGTTGCTCTCTGTCAGGTCCAAAGGGCTGTTCTCTAGCTGGTCCAGAGGGTTGCTCCCTAGCTGCAGGAACAGTCGTGTTTCTGGTTTGGATAAGAACTGCAGTCTGTTCTTTCTCTCTCTGTTCAGATGAAAACACAGGTTGTTTTTGACGAGCTCATTGATACTTGATATTTCTCAGCCAAATGCAAATAGAGTGAGTGGGTGAGTGAGTGTGAGTTTACGCTGCTTTTAGCAATATTCCATCAATATCACGGCAGTGGACACCAGAAATGGGTTTTATACATTGTACCCATGTATGGAATCGAGCGCGGGTATCCGGTGTGACAAGCGCTTTAACCACAAGAGTACCTGAACGCCCCTTTAAATTTTGGGGCTCCATCGGAGATACGAAGAACAAGTTAGATACATGATTGCACAGACTTTGAATGTTCATGCTGGGTATTTGTAATATATGGTTGATTCCGTTGGGTTCCAACGAACAGCAATACTGATATCAAATATGTTGGTAATGTCCAAATAACCAATTACAAATGAGTCAAACACATACGCTTCACATTTCATTTCCAAAAGTCCGTGGCAAAAACATGTACTGAAAGGTAATTTTGCCAGCATTTGATGCACAAGAGCATGCTGCATAGTATAGCCATCTACAGGTGCCTGCTTCCATTCAGAAGGGGAGTATTGTGGTGAGGAACTGGAAACCTCATCTATGTTTGATCATGGGTTTCGGTCATTCATTTGCATATTCAAGGGTGGCTCTCTATAGTTTGTTCAGATGATTCTCTTCAACGCTCATCGATGAAGTGGACATGGCCCTCTGCAGTCAACATGGATTCTGGAGATGCACAGAATTTTTGGAGTGACAGAGATTTCTTGTAAATGTGGAAAGGCGTTTGTTGCGTCTAGTTACTAATGTTGTACAAAGGGGTGACTCACACTAACTCACACACTTGCTCCGATAAAACCCAATTTCAAGACAATTCAGGTTGCATCATCATTGGATGAGCTCCGGGAAGAGTTGTAGCAGTGAGAGTATACCATAATATTTTAATAACAATGCATACTTAAGTTTACAGAAGGCAGAAACGATGTTGAGCTCATTTAAGCATTTCTCCGGAAGGGCAGTTGATTCAATGGTTGTTTTTGCAGGGAAGTCTTGTAATGAAATGCATGCTTGATCGTGTAAGTCACGATGGGAATTTCTGAGACTGAAATTATTTGAAGAGAATGTTGAGTTTTCCCCATACTGAAGCGAAGGTGTATTCTTCAGTGTAACATTTTCCCGTCGTTTTAATGCGTCGGTCACCATGAGTACGTTCACAAGGTAACAATAATTTCTCGATTTCTGAATTCACTTTGCAAGTATTTGCACTGACATACGATGTGTTTTTGCTTTTTTTAAAGAAAAGGAATATCTGTCCCATTACAAAGTGTAGAGGAGAAGCGCGGATTCAGAATACACCCAGGTCGGATTAATGTAAAGAAACTCACCCATCGTGTCATGAGCTGGGAGATACGTTCCTTCCCACCTGAAGATTTCAGCTCTTCCAGGTAGCAAACAAAATGCTGCGTGTCGTAGAATGCAACTTTTTGACCGTCGTTCTGATAACAAAGATCCACACATTGCTTAGGGCTAATAGGACCCTGACTCTCACCAGTGCCCAGCGGGACTACCGCGAGTGGAATAGTTAGAATGAAGATGCTTCGATACATAGCGAGGTTTGCCGATCTGTCGTATGTGGTTTCATCCTGGGAAGCAAGTAAATATTGTATATCAGGTGTCTATTGATTGGTCTTACATTTACATATCACGATACTCGCCTGAACACATTCTTGCCGTAATAGATATACTCTTTGGATCAAGTCATGTTTACCAATGTTGTGCCAGTACCAGCAGATCATTCCTACTTTGCGCATGGGCTGCATTGTACACACGCAACACGTCAGATGCATGTGGTGACATAAACATAGTGAACTTCGAGTATTAATGATGTATCACCACCACCACCACCAACACTCTTTACTGCTTGCTACACTTCATTCTTCTTTTCAGCAAATAGCAGTTGTGTGTTAAACAATTAATGCTTACCAGCTGCATGGTGATTACAATGAAAGTTTAGGAATCCCTAACAATGACATGTCACAAATTGTGATTCCGATTTCCGTCGTCAGGGCAATATAACATTATGTATAGGAAATTTACTAAACAGGAAATCGAATGTACCTTCCATGCCATTTAATAGCCTCTTTCAGAATATATAACATATGCTTAGGACAAAAGATATAATGAATGACAAAAAAATCAGTAATGACCTTACTGCACAACAGCGGTAAACTGTGAACAATCGTACTTGCATGTAAAGGTTGTGGGGAAAGTGCTTTTTTCATGGAACGTTTCACACCCAATTGCATTCGACACGTGGACAGGTTCAGTACAGGAAATAACATGCTGTAGGGTGATTTTCAGCAAACAAAACTCTGAGTTAGTGGTTCAGGGGAATTTTACAGCAGATCGGTACATCAAAGCTTGACGCACCGAACGTCCTGTACTTGATATGGCCTTCCGGATGACCAGATTTAAAACTGGCAGAACACTTATAGAATGAACTCGATGGCAGGGGACATGAACGTAGAAGTGGACATCAACGTCAAAACACATATCAGACATTTCCATATGTCCATCGCATTGCATGAAGAGTGGGTTAGAATTCCGCAAGAAGAAGTCTGTGTCAAGGCGGTGCCGAGCAGTAACTGCTACCAATGGTGGACATACCATCTGCTGAGTTTGACGCCATCTTGTGGATTCAAGTAAACAAAAACACAATAAAAGGCTGGTAGTGGTGAACGTTTTGTCAAAGGACGGCTTAATTTTCAACTTTTTATCGTTGTATTTATATGAAAAAAATAACTAAAGCAATGAACTCTTTTAAAAATGGCAATATGCGGTTCTTCTTTTGAAGGTTGGGTTTGGGCTATTTGGGAATTACTACTAACTATTGGGATTACGCAACAATTAGGTCATAACCAGCGATGATGTGATTTCGTTACTGTATGACATTGCCAGCAAGTGTAGGGATGGGTGCAGCCTGTTCAAGATAAGGGCAGCAAACAATGAGTGAGTGGGTTTAATGTACGTCATTTTGGCGGTATTGCAGCCACACTGTGACTTGATCGAGTTATACAGTTACATGATACATGAGAAACTAAAGACTGCCAATAAGGGACATTGAAATAACGATTTCAACGTAATCTTTTTTTAATTATTATGGTTATTTAAAAACCCTTTTTGGGAGTTTTGAAGTATGCATTATAGGTGTTCCAATCAAAGGATGTCCAAGAGTATGCTGTAGATATCGTTGTGCATCGCATAAAGTAAATGTTCAGTTACTGAGCTTTAAACGTTTGAAAGACCGTAACCAACTGTTATGCTTGAAGTGTAATTCGGTATCTGTTGAAGATGAATTCCATTTCCTTCTCTTATGTCTCTTATGCGACAAATTCTGTTCGTTTAAAAAGTATATCGCTGTTCATCAGACGA